>NW_026973713.1:242500-345000 GCF_035594125.1 Scylla paramamosain
CCCCCCAAAAAAAAGACAAAGTAATGGAAAGGTAAAGTATTAAAACAAATGTTGAAAAGCCAGAAGACTTGAGCATTGGAAGTAAATGAAACAAAGAAGTGTGACACGGTACTCAAAAATAATACACTAAAAGGAACATGAAAAAGAAACAGGACGAGGCTTTCAGCCCCCACTTAGAGTAAAAATAAATTAAAAACAAGTAACGAAATGTGATACGTAGAGACTGCTAGAGGAGAAGGAGGAGGTGGAGGAGGAGGAGGAGGAGGAGGAGGAGGAGGAGGAGGGGGAGGAGGAGGAGGAGGAGAGGAGGAGTCTTTGGGTTGAAGGGGACGGAAAAGAAATACAAGGAATGGCGACGACGAGAACAGACGCCATCCAGACTACGAGGAGAAAAAAAAGAAAAGAAGAAGAAGAAGAAGAAGAAGAAGAAGAAGAAGAAGAAGATAAAAAGACGAAATATCGAAGAAAACACAATACGAGGACGGAAGAGTAGAATAAGAAAACGAAGAAGAGAACCAATATATGCTATGGAAAAAGACAGAAGGGGGAAAGAGAGAAAGGCAATAAGGTGAAGCAAGGGACAGGAAAGAGCGACTGCATCTGGCAGGGTAGCGGGAGAGAGCTGGCTGCTGGAGGACTGGGGACGGAGACGCGGCACGATGAAGCGTGACAGATCCCTGGTTGGCTCCACCCCGGGGGACACCACGCTAAAACAAAAACACCACGTCTCTTCTACCTCTCCGCCTCACCCGCTGCTACAAAAGTTTTCACCGTCAATAAGTTTTACATGGAGAGATAAAGGAGGTATAAAGCAACTCTCCTGTAAATACGAGTTCAATGTTGAGTTTCCTGCAGTGAAAATGATGATGCATGCGTGTTTACGTCTTTGTTGTTGTTGTTGTTGTTGTTGTTGTTGTTGTTGTCGGTGGTGGTGGTGGTGGTGATGGTGGTAGTGTTGTCGTTAATGGTGTTGCTAAGAACGTCCTGAAATTATCGTCTTTAATCCTTATTTATTTATTTTCTTTGTTATGCTGTAGTGTTTGTCTCTCTGCTTCTTTGTATGTGTGTGTGTGTGTATGTGTGTGTGTGTGTATGTGTGTGTGTGTGGGTGGGTGGATGGCTGTATATCTGTTTGTCTGTCTGTTTAGCTGGCTGACTTCGTATTTGTTTCTCTCCCCGCCACATCTCTCTCTCTCTCTCTCTCTCTCTCTCTCTCTCTCTCTCTCTCTCTCTCTCTCTCTCTTCCAGGCATTTATTTTAGAGAAGCATCGCGTCATTCCTGTGAATCTCGCATTTACAACCCGAAAAATCGCAGACTTCCCCCTCACCCCCTGCCTTGTTACACCTCCCCTTTACATGAATATTATCGTTGTTTCCTTTGATGTTTCTTTCCCAACCCGGCCGCTGCCATCACGGGAAGGTGCTCATGATGCCAACGAGGCTTCTTTTGTCACCACCTCTTTGCCATTCCCCTCCATTCATCTTGAAATAATTCGCCTTACCACCGGACATTGCCCTCATCTCCCCTAAGGCCGCTCGCCCCGTACTGTAACACGGGACTTTCGGCCTTGGCCTCTTATCTTTGTCCGATCTTTTTCCGTCCCCGAGTGTCTCTATCACTCCACTTTTAACGGGCTTTAATTTCTCGTGTCCATTCACCGCCTTGTTGGTGTCCACGAGTCTTTTCCACTTGCTTCCGAAAAATGCTGAAGAGATCCAAGCAAGTTTTTAAGATCCACCTGTGAGACGCACGGCTTCACGAAAGTCGAGTCACCTATTGAGGGATTTTTAGAAGGTTTCGCTGATGATTAATATGTATGCTGAGAGGAAGAGGTGGAGGGGGAGAGGTGAGAGGAGAGGTCATGAGAGGAGAGGGTATGAGAGGAGAGGAGAGGAGAGGAGAGGAGAGGAAAGGATGAATAAGTTGGTGGAGGAAAGCAAAAAGAAGGAAAACATGAATATGAACAAGAACAAGAAAACAATGACAAGAAAAAGAGAAGTATATAAAACAACAAATGAATAATAACAACAACAACAACAGCAACAACAACAACAACAACAACAACAACAACAATGACAATAACAAATAAAAATAAGAATGAAAATCAGGAAGAAAGAAAAGATGAGACAAAAACAAAACAAAAAAGAAAAGAAAAAAAAAAAGCAAAACCAGAGTGTAAGGTTTCTAATCCCATAAACAAACTTAAAAGTCAATATTCCATTTTTTTTTCTTGTTTCATTCCTCACATGGCTTCTCATCCCATCAAACAGCTTGTGTATCTTGCTGGCTTTTAGGTAGGTCCAAAATGTATCGTGAGCTGTGACCTTGATCCTGCAAGTTTGGATCTTGAAGTGTGGCAGTGAAGTTCAGTGTCTCGTCACAAAATTGAACCTTGAGGTATTTAGTTGTGCTTGGTACGAATTTTTTTTATTTTTTTTTACTTTTATTATAATTTGGTTTCTTAAGTATATAGATGTACTGAGTACAAAATTTCATCAAAGTTTTCTTACAATTTGGATACTTAAGAATGATGGCTGTTGAGTTACGTGCGATAAGTTTAAAGTTCCATTAGAATCTAGTGGCTTAAAAGTGAGGCTGTGTTAAGTTCGAAATGTTCAAAATTTTATTACAATAAATAAAAAACGTGTAGTATTTTTCAATGTGTGTGATAAGGTCCAAAAGTTCAAAGTTTCATCACAGTCTATATCTTTTAGGTGTTTAAGTCTGACAAAGTCAACATTTCAGAATGTCGTCACTATTAGAATATCCCAGTGTGTAATCTTCAACTGGAGGAGGCAGTAGACACCTGCCGAAACGATAATTACTCCCAGTGAGGTCTAAAGCACTGTTCAGGGGGTGCTGTGAACTTATCATTAAACCCAGCTGTGACCTCACTGAACGTTTCCATTTGTGTCTCACAACACAAGGGGGTAGTCACAGCCTGCCCTCTAAAGACAACTCTCTTCCTCCACACAAAACTACAAGCACCTAATAACACACACACCCTTCACTCCAAAAAATTTAAAATCATGGCGACTCCTACACCAGCCTCGGAGTCCCCATCTGGGGAGGGGACCATAAATGTCCCCAGGTCGGACTGCCTTTCCGTCGACGACCCTAAGTGTCTTGACACCCCCCTCAACTTTTTCTTCATTAACTTCTGCAACATTCGCGGTCTAAGATCTAATTTTCAATCTGTAGAACACCACCTCTCCTCTTCTAAACCTCATCTTCTTTTCCTCACTGAAACTCAGGTGTCTGAGGCAACTGACAGTAGCCCCTTTTCTGTTCCCTCCTACTTTCTCTATCCTCATTTTCGATCCAAAGCTGGATGCTGCGTTTATGTGCGCAATGACTTAACCTGCTCTCGTGCCCACGCTCTTGAATCTTCCGAGTTTTCCACCATCTGGCTACGACTACAGAGTCATTCTCATACTAAATTTATCTGTGCTGTATACCTCTCTCCTAACTCCTCTGACTATAAGAAATTCTTTGACTACTTAACTTCCAAAGTGGAGCACATTCTGACCCTCTTCCCTTTTGCAGAGATCTCCATTCTTGGAGACTTCAATGTTCACCACCAGCTTTGGCTTTCCTCTCCCTTCACTGACCATCCTGGTGAACTAGCCTACAACTTTGCTATCCTCCATGACCTAGAGCAATTGGTGCAACACCCTACTCGTATTCCTGACCGTCTTGGAGATACGCCCAACATTCTTGACCTTTTCCTGACCTCTAATCCTTCTGCTTATGCTGTCACCCTTTCTTCTCCGTTGGGCTCCTCCGATCACAATCTCATATCTTTATCTTGTCCTATCACTCCAATCCCTCCTCAGGATCCCCCTAAGCGAAGGTGCCTCTGGCGTTTTGCCTCTGCTAGTTGGGGGGACCTGAGGCGGTATTTTTCTGATTTTCCTTGGAATGACTACTGCTTCCGTGTCAGAGACCCGTCTTTGTGTGCTGAGCGCATAACAGAGGTGATAGTGTCTGGCATGGAGGCGTACATTCCTCACTCTTTTTCTCGTCCTAAACCTTCTAAACCTTGGTTTAACACAGCTTGTTCTCGTGCTATACATGATAGAGAGGTGGCCCACAAAAGGTACTTAAGCCTTCCTTCACCAGAATCTCATGCACTTTATATTTCTGCCCGGAACCATGCCAAGTCTGTTCTCCAACTAGCCAAAAACTCCTTCATTAACAGAAAATGTCAAAACCTTTCAAGATCTAACTCCCCTCGTGATTTCTGGCATCTAGCCAAAAATATCTCCAATAACTTTGCTTCTTCTTCTTTCCCTCCTCTACTTCAACCAGATGGCACCACTGCTATCACATCTATTTCTAAAGCTGAACTCTTTGCTCAAACCTTTGCTAAAAACTCTACCTTGGACGATTCTGGGCTTGTTCCTCCCTCTCCTCCACCCTCTGACTACTTCATGCCTCGTATTAAAATTCTTCGTAATGATGTTTTCCATGCCCTCGCTGGCCTAAACCCTCAGAAGGCTTATGGACCTGATGGGGTCCCTCCTATTGTTCTCCGAAACTGTGCCTCCGTGCTTGCACCTTGCCTAGTCAAACTCTTTCAGCTCTGTCTGTCAACATCTACCTTTCCTTCTTGCTGGAAGTTTGCCTACATTCAACCTGTTCCTAAAAAGGGTGACCGCTCTAATCCCTCAAACTACCGTCCTATTGCTTTAATTTCCTGCTTATCTAAAGTTTTTGAATCTATCCTCAACAGGAAGATTCTTAAACATCTATCACTTCACAACCTTCTATCTGATCGCCAGTATGGGTTCCGTCAAGGCCGCTCTACTGGTGATCTTCTGGCTTTCCTTACTGAGTCTTGGTCATCCTCTTTTAGAGACTTTGGTGAAACTTTTGCTGTTGCCTTGGACATATCAAAAGCCTTTGATAGAGTCTGGCACAAAGCTTTGATTTCCAAACTACCCTCCTACGGTTTCTATCCTTCTCTCTGTAACTTCATCTCAAGTTTCCTTTCTGACCGTTCTATTGCTGCTGTGGTAGACGGTCACTGTTCTTCTCCTAAATCTATTAACAGTGGTGTTCCTCAGGGTTCTGTCCTGTCACCCACTCTCTTCTTATTATTCATTAATGATCTTCTAAACCAAACTTCTTGTCCTATCCACTCCTATGCTGATGATACCACCCTGCACTTTTCCACGTCTTTTCATAGACGTCCAACCCTTCAGGAGGTAAACATATCACGCAGGGAAGCCACAGAACGCCTGACTTCTGATCTTTCTAAAATTTCTGATTGGGGCAGAGCAAACTTGGTATTGTTCAATGCCTCAAAAACTCAATTCCTCCATCTATCAACTCGACACAATCTTCCAGACAACTATCCCCTCTTCTTCAATGACACTCAACTATCCCCCTCTTCTACACTGAACATCCTTGGTCTGTCCTTTACTTATAATCTGAACTGGAAACTTCACATCTCATCTCTAGCTAAAACAGCTTCTATGAAGTTAGGTGTTCTGAGACGTCTCCGCCAGTTTTTCTCACCTCCCCAGCTGCTAACTCTGTACAAGGGCCTTATCCGTCCATGTATGGAGTATGCTTCACATGTCTGGGGGGGTTCCACTCATACTGCTGTTCTAGACAGGGTGGAATCAAAAGCTTTTCGTCTCATCAACTCCTCTCCTCTAACTGACTGTCTTCAGCCTCTCTCTCACCGCCGCAATGTTGCATCTCTAGCTGTCTTCTACCGCTATTTTCATGCTAACTGCTCTTCTGATCTTGCTAACTGCATGCCTCCCCTCCTTCCGCGGCCTCGCTGCACAAGACTTTCATCTTTCTCTCACTCCTATTCTGTCCACCTCTCTAACGCAAGAGTTAACCAGTATTCTCAATCATTCATCCCTTTCTCTGGTAAACTCTGGAATTCCTTGCCTGCTTCTGTATTTCCACCTTCCTATGACTTGAATTCCTTCAAGAGGGAGGTTTCAAGACACTTATCCACCAATTTTTGACTACTGCTTTGACCCTTTTAGGGACTGGCATTTCAGTGGGCATTTTTTTTTATTAGATTTTTGTTGCCCTTGGCCAGTATCCTTCCTACATAAAAAAAAAAAAAAAAAAAAAAAAAAAAAACTGACTTCAACAAATTCAAAGTTTCACCACAACTTAAAAGATCAAATCATGTGTTTAAGCTTAAGCAAGTTCGAAGCATCTCAACATAATGAACAGTAAGACATTCAATGGCCATTATCCTATTTCTACAACAACAACAACAACAACAACAACAACAACAGCAACAACAAAGCAAAAGGCAATAGTGGTGTTTCATTAGTATAGAATACAAAGAAATCTAAATGTATCTGCGGCTTTAGCGTGAGCCAAAGCTTGGGAGAGGAAAACGCAGCGCGATGAATGGAAAGGAACAGAGCGCACGACATCACACTGAAAGAAAAAAATAGTTACACAACCTGGGAAACAAATGGAAGTGGATATTAACAACACACACACACACACACACACACACACACACACACACTTCAAAAAGACAAAGACATCGAGTATATTACTGTAATAAGGAAAACAACCAGGAAGAAAAAATATAGAAAAAAATATACATAAAAAGTGAAAAAAATAAAAAGTACTATGAATAGATAGAAATGTTATGACATAAAAAAAAAAAAAACTTACACGATAACAAAGTGTTTTGCCTTCAAGAAAGTGAAATACGAGAGTGAGAAAGGAAACAAACATACCAATGAAAAAAAAATGAAATAAAATATGTACACTGGAAGCAAACTGGAAAAAAAAAGAAAGAAACTCGAAAAAAAAAAAAAAACGTACATTTGGAGAAACAGAAACAGCAGAAGAGACAGAAAGACAAAGAAAACGGGGGTAAGCAGAACACTCACTCAGTCTGGAGATCTTGAAGGCATCCGCCATACTGATGATGCCCACAAAGGCGTGAAGCTGAAGCCTCCTGCCCGCGGTGTTTTGACTGTAGTGCTGGATGGCGTGCAGGAAGGCGCTCTGGATCACCCTGGAATCCTGGTCGAACATGGCGCCTGCAGAACAAAAGCAAAAGAAGTTAGAGTGCATTATGAAAAGGGGAATAAATAAGGAAAGTTTGTTAGAATGTCAGAATGTTAAAAAAAAGTTTAGTTAAAATGTGTTAGGAAAAGGAGTTGGGATGTGTTAGGAAAGAGTTAAAATGTTACAATATTAGAATGTTACAAGGTTAGAATATATTATGAGAAGGAGGTAGAATGTTGAATGTGTCAGAAACGTTAGCGAGAATGTTACAGTGTTACAAAGTTTAGTTAGAAAGTGTTAGAAAAAGGTATTAGGATGGGAGGACCTGCAGCTGAGATGGTACTTAAAGATAGGAAAGGTGGAAATAGAAAGGGGGATGTTGCTGAGGTTGTGTCGCTACAAATGTTTATGGGATGATGAACTATATATATATATATATATATATATATATATATATATATATATATATATATATATATATATATATATATATATATATATATATATATATATATATATATATATATTATAAACTGAGGCCAAAAGGTTAATAATTTCAGGGAAATCTAAATTTAATTCGAATAAAAAAACAAATATGTATTAAACTTTTACGCACTGAAAAAAAAGGAACACGAAAATGAAATAAAAGCTAAATAAATAAAATAATACCTGGAAAGGAAATAAATAAAAAAAAAAAATGTTGGATATATAAGAGCAAAAATGACACAAGTACACAAATAATAAAGTAAAGGAAGATTGACATGATGAGAGTAAGAGTGAGGAAGTAAGAGAGATGGATGGGAGGAGGGAGGTGAGGAAGGAGAAGCATCACCATATATTAAAGGCAAAGGATGGTAAACATGAGGAACATGATATATTAGGGAAGGGAAAGCTAGGCGGGACGTGTGATACGGTTAATGCAATCTGTCTTCTTATGAGTCCTGTCTGTCTGTCTGTCTCTCTGTCTGTGTGTCTCTCTGTCCCTTTCTGTTGTGTCTTTCGTCTGCTATGAAGTCTTGTGCATTTATGTGTGTGTGTGTGTGTGTGTGTGTGTGTGTGTGTGTGTGTGTGTGTGTGTGTGTGGTATGGGGGGATATGTTTGGCTGTTTGCTAATATCTGTTTATTTGTCTACCAGCCTCTCTCTCTCTCTCTCTCTCTCTCTCTCTCTCTCTCTCTCTCTCTCTCTCTCTCTCTCTCTCTCTCTCTCTCTCTCTCAACTTCCCATTTCAGCTTTCACTCAAACTCTCACTCAGCCTCTCCCTCTCACCTCCCCTTCCCCCTCTTCCTTCCACCTCTTCCTTCTACTTCTCCCTCCACCTCTTCCTCCCATCTCTCCCTCCACCTCTTCCTTCCAGCTGCCAGAGTCTTGACACTAATCCTGCCTTCTTCACTGTTATAATCTCGCCCTTGGAATCGCACGTGTGTCATTCTTGCATCTACCCTTGTCTTCCCCTTTCTTTTCTCTCTCTCTCTCTCTCTCTCTCTCTCTCTCTCTCTCTCTCTCTCTCTCTCTCTCTCTCTCTCTCTCTCTCTCTCTCTCTCTCGCAAAGGGACACTGGGAGTTAAGCTTT
Organism: Scylla paramamosain; assembly: GCF_035594125.1. Taxonomy (NCBI): domain Eukaryota; kingdom Metazoa; phylum Arthropoda; class Malacostraca; order Decapoda; family Portunidae; genus Scylla; species Scylla paramamosain. The sequence goes on from NW_026973713.1 coordinate 251,082, forward strand.
GTGGTTGAGCTCTCAAAGTCTTCCTTCACCTTGATTGCCTCGTAAACACACAGCTTTACTTCAGAGAGAGAGAGAGAGAGAGAGAGAGAGAGAGAGAGAGAGAGAGAGAGAGAGAGAGAGAGAGAGAGAGAATTTCAGCAGCAACAGACAAACAGTTCCACTCTGGCATGTTATTACTTAAGATTAATTTAATTTCACCGAATAAAAACATTATATGTAGTACAAATGGCTCGTGACTGGTGGTGGCGGCGGCGGCGGTGGTGGTTGGGGGTGGTGGTGATGGTAAATAGTGGTGGTAAAGAATGGACAAGTGAAAAGGCGGACAGCTGGTGAAACAGATGGGTGACGGTACAAAGAATTAATAAAGTAGTTGGAGAAAAGAAAGGAGGAGGGAGAAAAGAAAGGAGGAGGAAGAGGAAGAGGAAGAACAGAAGGAAAACTGGAAAAGGAGAAAAAAGGAGAGAGGAGAAGAAAAAAAAACAGAAGGAAGAACTGGAGGAGAAAAGGCAGGAGGAGGAATGTGGAAGAACAAAAGGAAGAACTGAAGAAGGACAAAAGGGAGGAGGAAGAGGAAGAACAAAAGGAAGAATTGGAAGAGAACAAAAGGAGAAAGAAGGGGAGGAATAACAGATGGCAAAATTTGATGTAAATGGGGATGAGGAACAAGAAGAATAGATGGAAGAACTGGAGGAGACGAAAAGGGAGGAGGAGAAAGAAGAACGGAAAAAAAAAATGAGGGGAAAGAAAAGAAGCAGGAAGAGAAGGAAGAAAAAAAAAGGAAGAGAAGGAGGACAGATGATAAGTAAAGATAAAACATATAAGAAAAGAAGAGAAGGAAGAGAAAAAAAAAAAAGAAACAGGAAAGATAATAGGTAAAGATAAGACACACACACACACACACACACACACACACACACACACACACTAATCCTCCCAGCACTTCCTGCTCTCAGATTCACTCCCAGTCCGCCTCGTAAAGCAACACTCACCACGTATTGCGCAATGTTGATGGATGTAAACGAACAGTGATGAAATTAATAGTGGCGTTAATGTTGTTCTGCATTATCTTCACCCAAATTTAATCATAATGTTGTATTCATCCTCACGCTCGTCCACTCAGCTAGCGGCCTCGACCTTAAATGAATGTCCAGGTGTAAGCTTGCAATTATGAAGGACACAACTCACAATTGCAGTAATCGACTTATTCTTTTAATTATTATTATTATTATTATTATTATTATTATTATTATTATCATTATTATTATTACTATTTTTATTATTTATTTTATTTACTTATTTATCTATCTATTTACATATTTATTTGTGTGTGTGTGTGTGTGTGTGTGTGTATTTACTTTGTTTCACTGAGTAACATTATTAAAGTTTGCTCAACTGATGTACTTAGTGTGAGAGTGTTCAGTGTTGTTGATGGTGAAAAGATGTATACAATGATGTCTCCATTGATAAAATCATTAGCCAGCTAATATTTACTATTGAAAATCTTCGCATTTTTATTTATTTATTTTTTTCACGCATATATTATGAAATATTGTGTAGTCTGATGTAATTTTCTGTCAGTAGCACTAATTCATCAGTATATGGACACTGAAATGAAATCGGCAAATAATCATTAAATACATGAGAAAAAATAAAAGCGTCACACAATTGGTTATATTGTCGTTTACAACAAAACATCAATCATGATCACAGTGTAACATTTATCTTTCATTTATATCTAATTCACAAAACCAGAATCTCCCCCTTCGAAAAAATAAAAACATTTACTTCAGAATAATTACTTTTCTGATCTGAATATTTGCGTCAGTGTTCCTAAATTGACAAATATTACTGAGAGTTTGGTGGACTCAACACTGAGGGAATTACCGTGTTGAGGGTCGCATAATCGCCGCTCTGATGTAGTCCTTCTCATTTGGGGCACATTAGGAAACTCTCGGCACATTATCAATATGTGCTAACGATTCTTAACACAGGAAAAACAAGTAAGTGAAACCTCACCTGCAATTAATATCAAGCCTCTTGAAATTTTTCCTTTGTTTATCTTCACTTAAATTTCTATATAGGCAATTTTCATGTTTATAGAAACAAAAAGACTCGCTACTATGTTGTACTTTCTCTAACACACACACACACACACACACACACACACACACACAGAGGGCATCATGAGACACTGCATGACGTGGCGATGATGTGAAGTCCACACTGTATAACAAGCAAGCAAGCAAGAAATGACTAGAAGATAAAATCAATTTATTTCAAATAACAAAGCTGCTCCAAAGATAAAGAAAAAAATAATATAAATAATAATTGAATAGAAATATCAAATATACGAATAATTCGAGTATTTTTAGAAAATCGTCTTTTGTTATTATAAAAATTCTTTCTTCTACCGCATATTTAAATTTCTCAACCTTATCTGCTCCGTCCCAAACCCTCAAGCTCTTCTTCTTCTTCTTCTTCTTCTTCTTCTTCTTCTTCTTCTTCTTCTTCTTCTTCTTCTTCCTCCTCCTTCTCCTCCTTTTCCTTCTCCTTTTCCTCCTCCTTCTCCTCGTCTTCGTCCTCCTCCTCCTCCTCCTCCTCCTCCTTTTCTAATACAACCACTGCTGCTGCTGCTGCTAGCACCGCCACCACCACCTTTTTCCTTCACTTCTCCCTGCCATCCCCCACCCTTTGAAACTTCCAGTACAGATATGATTTTTTGTAGATTTTTCTATCCCTGCTGCGGCGGGAGAGAGTGCCGAGCTGTTGAAAATGTGATAAAAAAATGTGTACCTGTGAACCTGCAGATTGTGAGTGACCGGAGAAAGAGAGAGAGAGAGAGAGAGAGAGAGAGAGAGAGAGAGAGAGAGAGAGAGAGAGAGAGAGAGAGAGAGAGAGAGAGAGAGAGAGAGAGAGAGAGAGAGAGAGAGAGAGACTACGTAATTAGTTTTGTAGTCCCTGAATGTAACGGGAGCAACGGGAACAAAAACGGAATAAACATGAACAGTAGGAACACATAAGAAAAGGAGAAATTAGGATTACAAGGAGGAGGATGAGGAGCAAGTCAACGAAAGAAGAACATATAGGAATAAATAAGAATAAACAGGAAGAGCAGACACCAGGATTATGAAAGAGGAGAAAAGAATGGGAAATACATATGAATAATAGGAATACATAGGAAGAGTATAACAGAGGAAGAGTGGATACTAAGATTAGAAGATAAACAAAAAATAAATACATAAATAAGTGGCAATATATATGAGGGGCAAATATTAAAGAGGAGAAAAATGGGAAGCACGTAGGAATAAGTAGGAATACATAGACAGAGCAGGTGCCAAGATTAGAGGGAAAAGAGTGTGAAATACATAGGAAAGAATACGTAGTAATACATGTAAGGAAGATATGATACGACGAGAAATGAAAATTGTAGAAAAAAATAAGGCGAATCTTGAAAGAAGAGAAGAAAAGAAGAGGTTGGAAGAGAGAAAAAACATTGAAATAACGATGAAATACGAAGATAGGGAAGAATGTAAAAAAAAAAAAAAATGAAGATGAAAAAGAAATGATGATTATACAGGAATGCATTAGAGATACATGAGAAAAACTGATACCATGACAGAAGAAGGGAGGGAATACATAATAATACATAAAACATATACATAAATCACAATGACGTAACAAAAGAGAGCGGATAATAAGAAAAAATAATAAATAGCAAAACACAGAAAAAAAAAATAGCTGGACAAGAGGAGGAAGAAAGATGAAGAAAAGGAAAATACATAGATACCTAGAAACACACATGCAAAGAAGAAATAACATAGATATCTACTGAACTAAGAGATACTGACAAAAAAAAAAAAAAACAGTGAGAGGGAGAAAAGGACGGCGTACAGCACGGTGGAGGAGGAAGTGAAGAAGGAGGAGGAGGAGGAGGAGGAGGAGGGGGAGGAGGTGTAAGTAGTGGTGGTGTGTAGTGGAAGGGGTGAGAGTAGCAGGAACCATGATAGGTCAAGAGATAAAGCAACACAAGACAAGGTAATATCCAGCGTACAATGGCATGAAAAGAAGCAACAATAAACTCGATTGGCAAGAGTAACAGTGAAAACGAAAGGGAGAGAAAGGTCGCATCTTTTTCCGTTGTGATATTGTGAATAACATATGTGTGCCTTATATTGTAAGTCACTGCTTACTGTTAAGAACACACTGCGCTGTACAGGGAATACATCATCGTCAACATCGGACACAGAAACCAGACAAAAAATTAAAGTGCCGAAAACAATAAGTAAAGCCAAAAAGCAAGAAGAAAATAAAGAAATATATGAAAGTAAAAAAAAATAAATAAATAAAAAAATAAAAAAAAATCTATTATTATGAAACGCGTTGCTCTCTCATAAGGAACATTTTTTAGTCATCATTAATATTAGTTTTTTTTCAGTTTTTCCTAAATTAATGAAGCAAACATTTTTTTTTTTTTTTTTTTTTTTACCACTGGAACCATGAAAACGTTCTTGAAGACTTTAACAACACCCAATGAAGCTGAAATTCATGAAAATAAGACGAATGCTTTTCTCTCATCCCTCTCCCTCCCTTCCATCTCTCATTCTTCATCTTCCTTCCCTTCTTCCTTCCTCCCTCCCTCCTTCCCTTGCCCTCCCACGTCCCTCCCGCTTGCCTCCCTCCATCACGTTGCAGACCTTCAATCACTCAGAGTTAATCCATCACATCTACTCTCCTGCTTCTTCTCTTTTTCCCTCCTCCCCGTTCTCTCCTTCCATGTTTCCATTCATCCACCAAGCCACTCACGCCTCTATTCCTCCTTTCCTTGCTTCTCTCTTCCTCCTTGTAGTTCTGTAGAGTGTGGTCTACAGAGCTACAAGCATGCATCGCTCATTTACGAATAAAAATGATAAACAAAACTACTTATTCCATTGCTAGGGAAGAATGAAAACTGCAAGACAAATTTTCCATTAAAGGAGAGAAAAAGGCGTGAAGAAAATATGATAAAAAGAAAAAAAGAGCTGAAATATTGCATGACTTATGTACGAATATGAGAGAAAATGCATAATCTATCAGAAAGAAGAAAAAAAAGACTGTGATCTAACTTCGAATAAAGGAAGGAAACTCATCAATTCCGTTAATTGTCAAGTGTGAACAAAGAAAAAGGATGGCGAGTCCTGTGTGGGATCATGAAAGGCCCTTGATGTGCCGGGGACGTGAAGGACGCCCCCCACACGAAGGAAAGGAGCACAAGAACCCCGGAAAACCTCTATGGAAATTTGGGGAAAACTTTGGAGCCAGTCTGAAACAAATAAAAGTTATAGGGACTCACTAAGAGAGAGAGAGAGAGGAAACGAGCAGAAGGTGTTAGGAAGTCTGCGGAAAGTTAGTGCGGGGATCCAGTGTAGAATAAAGATATCTATGGGGATTTTGTGCGTAGGCTCAGTCAGGGGGTATTTGGGGGAGAGTGTAGGGGAAATATACCAAAGTGTAATGAGCTTTGGGGAAAAGTTTACGAGGAGTTAAGGAAAGTTCAAGGGAAATCACAGAGTTTATGGGTCTTAGGGGAAGGTATTTAGTGGGAAGAGGAATTGCGAGGCTCAAGAGGGATGAAGAAGAGTACCACAGAGAGGAGGAGGCTGGAGGAGGCAAGACAAGAGAGAGAGGAAAACGATAGAATAATTGGGTGGAACATCGCGAGAAGAGAGAGAAAAAAAAGTGGGCAGAAAAAATAAAAGAAAGAAAAAGTTCATTAGCGAATGATAAATAAAAATATGGAATAATGTAAAAGAAAACAAATGAACGTGAAAAAAAAGATGAAGAGAAGATGAAAAAAATAAGACAAAACCTGAAGAGAAGAAAGGAAAGAGAAGGAGAAGACGGGAAGAAGATGGAAGAGGTTGAAGTAATGATAACGTGTGGGTTAATGTGTGGGTTAACGAGCTTCAAAGAGAGTGACACCAACACGGATAGCCTCCAACACGCTGCGGTCCAGGCATGACTCACGGATCACCTATTGGGAGGTCAGTGTGTTGAGGTTGTGAGTGTGTGTTGCCGCGTCAGGCTTTCTACCGCAGGGGTCTTGGCAAGAAGTGGGGCCACACAAGGAAATGAAATCACAAGCTAGGAAACTTTATGTTGAAATAATACAGCGGTCGTGACTGACTGTTGTGACTTCCTTGTCACTGTTTGTGTGCTTTGTGGCGGACAGGAGAGAGAGAGAGAGAGAGAGAGAGAGAGAGAGAGAGAGAGAGAGAGAGAGAGAGAGAGAGAGAGAGAGAGAGAGAGAGAGAGAGAGAGAGAGAGACAGAGAGAGAGAGAGAGAGAGAGAGAGAGAGAGAGAGAGAGAGAGAGAGAGAGAGAGAGAGAGAGAGAGAGAGAGAGAGAATTTCTCGCTGTGCATTTAGCATGTGTGTGTGTGTTAGCATGTGTGTGTGTGTGTGTGTGTGTGTGTGTGTTTGTGTGTGTGTGTGTGTGTTATACTCGATATACTTCAACGTAACAATACATAATATTTTCCTTTAATTACTTTTAATGGCAAGTTATTTTCTTTTATACTTCCGTTCTCTACAACCACCACCACCACCTCCATCTTCCCCTCTCAGCTTCCATCCCACCTCAGCACGTATTTTCCCGCTCCCATTCAAGACGCACATGATAGATGGCACCCCCCTGCGCCGCGTCCTTGGTCCTCGCCAGCCTCGCACACTGACAGCCTCCAACATTACCTAATTCGGTGCAGAGACTGGCTGCGTTCAGGCCTTCCCTTCACTAGATATATGTGTTTATTGTTCATTCCTTACTAATCACAATAGTAGTCTCTAACTCACTCACTTCTGCTGACAATTATCGTACTTTATGCATTCGCCAGCTGTTAGTCAGAATAAAAATATGACTACAGTGGATGATTAAACAGTCTACCCAGATCTACGACAGTAACTTATTCTTGTCACTTATTTGGGTTCGAAGTAGTACATGACTAATGACACACACGCGCACGTACACACACACACACACACACACACACACACACACACACACACACACACACACACACACACACACGCGCACGTACACACACACACACACACACACACACACACACTGAAATTCCCTCCATACTTCTGCATTTCCTATTCCCTTGACATGAACTGTTTCAAAAGGGAGGTTTCAAGATACTTATTCTTAAATTTTGGATAACGCTTTTTTCCTATTCCAGAGTCCCCTCTTACATAACACACACACACACACACACACACACACACACACACACACACACATACACACACACACACACACACCGACCTACTTAACAGCTAATCAGAAGGAAGACAACAAAACACAAACACACAGAACTTACGTGCTCATCATCATCTCATCTCCTTTCAATTCAATTTACACAAACTGAATATTCTTAAGCACTCTCATTTACATATGTCGCATTTTTTTTTCCGCTATCTCTTTTCCTTCCTCTACTGGCATCTCTAGGTATTCATTCCTTTCCTTGTACATAACACTCATTAAAATGGAGATCTCTGCAAAAGGGAAGAGGGTCAGAATGTGCTCCACTTTGGAAGTTAAGTAGTCAAAGAATTTCTTATAATCAGAGGAGTTAGGTGAGAGGTATACACCACAGATAAATTTAGTATGAGAGTGACTCTGTAGTCGTAGCCAGATGGTGGAAAACTCGGAAGATTCAAGAGTGTGGGCACGAGAGCAGGTTAAGTCATTGCGCACATAAACGCAGCATCCAGCTTTGGATCGAAAATGAGGATAGAGAAAGTAGGAGGATAGAGGATAGAGAAGAGCCAGTAGGCTTATGGACCTGATGGGGTCCCTCCTATTGTTCTCCGAAACTGTGCCTCCGTGCTTGCACCTTGCCTAGTCAAACTCTTTCAGCTCTGTCTGTCAACATCTACCTTTCCTTCTTGCTGGAAGTTTGCCCACATTCAACCTGTTCCTAAAAAGGGTGACCGCTCTAATCCCTCAAACTACCGTCCTATTGCTTTAATTTCCTGCTTATCTAAAGTTTTTGAATCTATCCTCAACAGGAAGATTCTTAACCATCTATCACTTCACAACCTTCTATCTGATCGCCAGTATGGGTTCCGTCAAGGCCGCTCTACTGGTGATCTTCTGGCTTTGATTATTGATGATGCTTGCTTGCAATCACCACATATTGAGGCATTATTCATAAAAGTCTTAAAAACAATTAAATTTATAATTGGTATGGTATATAGACTCCCAACTCAACATTCACTGATTTTCTTGGGTCTATGGAAGAAATTTTACAAGTATTATCGAATTTAAAGATGAAATGTTATGTAATGGGGGATTCTAATGTCAATTTGTTACATATCAATGAAAATGCCACAACATACATTAACATGTTTCAATGTTACAGCTTCTCTCAAATAATTATAAAACCAACTAGAGTGACTGACAGGTCTGCCACTTTAATAGGTCACATCTGGACAAATGACATGCAAAATTATGTACACGTCCAGGGACAAAATATGGAGGAAATGGTTAATACTTTAAATCATCAATTAATTAAGGTGTCTGACTGGATAACTAGCAACGTGTCTAAAACTTTCTAGATGATGTCTTGTCTGACAACCGTAAATGAAGTTGATATTAATATAAAGATAAAACACAATTTCTTGAGTAAAGTTAATTGCATAAAATTTCTTTGCTTAATAATAGATGATAGATTAACATGAAAACAACACCTACATCAACTCTGTAGTAAATTGTCACAAATAACTGGTGTCTTGTACACAATTACAAACAATATAACTGTCCAATGTCTGAAATTAATATATATGTCTACTGTTTATCCACATGTAATAAACTGTTCGGCAATTTCAGGGGGAGCTTTTAAAACACTCTTAGATGGGTTATTTGTTGCGCACAAAAAAATAACGAGAGTAATGTTTCATAGAAAAAAACGGTACGATCATACTAATCCTCTATTTTGTGAACACAACCTTTTGAAAGTCCCCGATATAATATTCTTGCAAACTTGTATATTTCTTTTCAAATCAATTTACATACGAGTATATCCCAATAATACATCTTATAAATTACTATCCAATAATATTAATAACAATAGAAGGCCAGATGACCTCAAACTTCCTCTCTGTAGGACTGTCCACGAACAGAGAAGTGTGAGTGTGCGCGGCGTCAGGGAGTGGAACAGCCTCCCGCACGATATTAAATCACTAACCTCTATCAATTTGTTTAAAAGCAAAGTGAAATGTTTCTTACTTCTAAACTATGAATGCTAACCATAGCAATGTCTGTGAATCATGTGCTTTTATGTGTTGATACACAGACACACATGTCAGGTGTGCACATCTTGTGGACGTGTGTATGTACATCACCAACAATGATATCATTAATAGAAAACTTTGGCTAATATAACATATGTTACGGCAAAGTATGTACGAGTATGTAACCATGCATACATTTGTTATGTATGTATGTGAGTATGTGTATGTATGTGCACAGGTTTGTATGTGGCCATGTGTGTGTGTGTGTGTGTGTGTGTGTGTGTGTGTGTGTGTGTGTGTGTGTGTGTGTGTGTGTGTGTGTGCGTGTATTGTGTGGCCGCATGTATGCATCATGCTGTACGTATGTTCGCATACAGGTTGCATATGTGTGAGTGTGTGTGTCTGTGCATGTACATATGAATGTGTGTATGTATGCAGTTATATGTTGTGGTATGTATGTTTGTGGGTATCTATGTAAGTGTGTCTACCTGTGTTTGTGTTCGCCAAGTTCACGTATGTGAACATATATGTGGCACAGTATAGCATACTATACACTCCATCACTCATTATTGTATCATGTGCTGCAAACAACAAAACAAGTAGTCTATTATTACCTCTATCATGTGCAAAATGGCGGCTCAAATAGGAACAAGTCAGGGTGTAAACATTTGCGCTACTTGTGTCATTCTTTATTCAGGTCTGTATAAAAGCTTCGGCTTGATGGACCTGGCCTTACGTATTGAACTGTGTATGAAATGCAGAAATGCATTAATGTTACAAAAGGCAAACAAAATATATCAATCAATCAATATCAATCAACCTCTCTCTCTCTCTCTCTCTCTCTCTCTTTCTCTCTCTCTCTCTCTCTCTCTCTCTCTCTCTCTCTCTCTCTCTCTCTCTCTCTCTCTCTCTCTCTCTCTCTCTCTCTCTCTCAGGCGGTCTGTTCACCACCATCCTACTTTTCGCCACTCAGCCAAAACTGAACCAAGGTACATTTTTAATTTCATGAGAACTAGGATGGGAGGAAAAAGCAGTCGACTGTCAGTGGAGGCACGGCTGAGCCTCCTGGGCGAGTGTGGCGTGGACGCCGTGAGGCTGTCCCGCCCCCGCTCGGGGGGCTGCTGTGGGAGGGGGAGGCGCTCTCTGGCCTCCTTTACCTTCCGGCAAGGGGCCGAGGGGGGCAAAGCCCCTCGTGTCGGATCAGGCGGCCAGCCTGAATATGGACAAGCTGGCCGCCTTGGACCAGGAGACACCCATCAGGGTGCACTGCCTGGCAGGAGGCGCAACAGTCTTCTGTCAGGACCTGCCCCTGAGGGACCTCCTGGCCGGACTGAAGTACACTACGGCGGGGCGTCACGCCGTTTTGTACTTCAGCCTGGCCGGAGGTCTGGGTGTCCACGGGGGCAGGGGCAGGGCTGCCCCGTGCTCTTTTGCAACAGCAAGAGAGTGGGCAGCCGCCCCAAGCCCCCCAAGAGGACCAGGCTGTCCGCGTCCCAGAGGCGGGGCAGGAGGCCGGCCCCGCCCCAGAGGCTGGCCAGGTGGTGGTGGCCAGCCCGGGGCACGAGGCCGGCCACGCCCCTGAGGCTGGCCAGGTGGTGGCGGCCAGCCCAGGGCACGAGGCCTGCCCCGCCCCAGAGGCTGGCCAGGTGGTGGCGGCCAGCCTGGGACACGAGGTCGGCCCCTCCCCTGAGGCTGGCCAGGTGGTGGCGGCCAGCCCGGGGAAGGAGGCCGGACCCGCCCCTGAGGCTGGCCAGGTGGTGGCGGCCAGCCCGGGGAAGGATAGCCTGGGCCTGTGGGTCTCGGCCCCCAGCCCGGAGGAGGGGCAAAAGGAGGCCAGGAGCGCCACGACCCCCGCGGAGGACGAGGGAGCGGGGCTCGTCCTCCGAGGAGTGGGGAAGGGAGTGGTGGCCCCTTCCCCCCACCACAGCGCCAACTCCCCCAGCCAGGGAAGGCTCGCCAGGGGAGGGGCAGGGCTGGAAGCAGGTTGTCCCACGGCCTGTGGGACAACCTGCTCGCCATTGCACAGACCCTGTCCCTCACCCTAGTGGTGTACTCCGCCCTGCTGGAGTACTTCCCTGACTGAGGGGGCAGCCGGCCCCACAGGGCAGTCGGCTGCCCGGGGAGGGGGGAGGGGGAGGGGGAGGGGATAGGTTAGGTGGGAGGGGGAGGGGGAGGGGGAGGGGAGGGGATAGGATAGGTGGGAGGGGGAGGGGGGAGGGAAGACAACCGGGAGGGGGAGGGAGTGCTGTCTTGGGAGGGGGAGGGGGAAAGGGGTAGGTTAGGTTAGAATAGGTTAGGTTAGGTTAGGTTAGCTTAGGTTAGGTTAGGTTAGGTTAGGGTAGGTTAGGTTAGGTTAGGTTAGGTTAGGTTAGGTTAGATTAGGTTAGGGTAGGTTAGGGTAGGGTAGGGTAGGGTAGGGTAGGGTAGGGTAGGGTAGGTTAGGTTAGATTAGGTTAGGTTAGGTTAGATTAGGTTAGGTTAGGTTAGGTTAGATTAGGTTAGGTTAGGTTAGATTAGATTAGGATAGGTTAGGTTAGGTTAGGTTAGATTAAGCTATCAGGACAAGTAAATAACAACACCGCCGTGTGCGGCGGCCATCATGTGAGCAATGCACGTATTTTCGTGACCACCTGCTGCCTTGGCAGAGACAGAGCGAGAGAGAGGGAATCACGTTTTTTGCATGCCAGTTTTCCTTTGTTTCTTCTTCGCATATTTTATTATTCGCATATTTATTACCAAATTACTCGAGAATGAGCCTTATTGGAAGCTAAGGGAAAATAAACTGAATGATCGAAGTATGGGAACATTAATATAGTTACTTGAAAATGTACCTTATGGAAAGTATAGGAAAATTAACCGTATGATCGAAGTAGGGGAAAATAAATAAAGCTACCCGAAAAACAACCTTATTGAAAGTTATAGGAAAATAAACCGTATGATCGAAGTATTGGAAAATAAACCTTATAGCAAAGGAAGTGGGAGCAAAACGTCTCTCTCTCTCCTTCAATTAGAGAGAGAGAGAGAGAGAGAGAGAGAGAGAGAGAGAGAGAGAGAGAGAGAGAGAGAGAGAGAGAGAGAGAGAGAGAGAGAGAGCGCATACCTTGATTTATGCCTCGTTAGTCAGGTGATTTGATGCATCTCTATTCTGTCCACCTCCCTAATCTCCATCTCTCTCTCTCTCTCTCTCTCTCTCTCTCTCTCTCTCTCTCTCTCTCTCTCTCTCTCTCTCTCTCTCTCTCTCTTAGTGTTGGGGTAAAGTTAAAAGCAAAGACGGCAGGCGGCATCCCTCTTCATCTCCCTCACCTGATTAATGCTAATTGGACCTTAACTTAAACTCGCGGCCAGGTGTACTCTGACCAAGAGATAAGCTCACTACTCAAAAAATCCTCCCCACCTTCTCCTCCTCCTCCTCCTCCTCCTCCCCACGCCCCTCCCCTCACTCATTACCATCCTTCAGCGGCCTGGAATGGGCGCACCTAAATCAGCGTGAGTGGACATCGGTGGGCTGCGGGGAAAGTTCCTAGAGGCTTGCTGCAGGAGGGCGGAAGGGATGAGGGGCGCGGGGTAGTGATGAGAAAGAAAGGAGTGTAGGCATGATGAGTTTGCTTGGAAAATTGTGAAAAGAAAGAAAGGAATACGGATAATGAAATATTAGTTAAAACAAAAATAGAAAAAAAATGAATAAAAAGGTACAAGGATGAAAAATAACGAAATCTGAAAAAAAAGGAAGCAAATGTGGAAAAATGGAATAGCACTGTGAGTGAAGCATGACAGTGATTCCCCGCGTGGTAATTCGCATTAATTAGTGGAAGGTGTTACACAATTCTGTCTAAAACACGTCTGCTTGGAAAAAATACATATTCTCTCTCTCTCTCTCTCTCTCTCTCTCTCTCTCTCTCTCTCTCTCTCTCTCTCTCTCTCTCTCTCTCTCTCTCTCTCTCTCTCTCTCTCTCTCTCTCTCTCTCTCTCTCTCTCTCTCTCTCTCTCTCTCTCTCTCTCTCTCTCTCTCTTCTTCCCTATCTCTCTCTCTCTCTCTCTCTCTCTCTCTCTCTCTCTCTCTCTCTCTCTCCTGCGTGGCCAGATAAGCTGTAGCCAGTATCACTTTACTAAAACACTTGTTACGCAGCCTGGAATGTTCAGGAACTCATCACGAGGCAACACAACTAGCGAGGCAAGGAGAGAGGCAAGGACGGACAGACCAGACGGACGGACGGACGCACGAACGGAGGGAGGGAGGGAGGGAGGGAGTCTGGTGTGTAATAGGCTGATGTACTATTCATGCCTAGACGCTCGGGGACTGCTCCTGCTGTTGCCGTGAAATTCTCCGCCACACCAATATTATTACCCCAATATGACCCCCTTCAATTATGTTGTTGTTGTTATTGTTGTTGTTCTGTGTGTGTGTGTGTGTGTGTGTGTGTGTGTGTGTGTGTGTGTGTGTGTGTGTGTGTGTGTGTGTTTCATAACAATTTGACATGCCAGGATGCAAAACGTTTCTCAATAATGAGCGTGTTCACATCCTTCTTCCCGCCACGAAAAAAATAGAACACCTAAGACGCCACGCAATGAGAGAGAGAGAGAGAGAGAGAGAGAGAGAGAGAGAGAGAGAGAGAGAGAGAGAGAGAGAGAGAGAGCACTTCTACGTTCTCATGTCGTCATGTTGCACAAGTTATTCAAGAGTGGCATTCACTAATTCACCAGCACGACCTGTCAGTACACCGAGCACACGCTTCCTGGAAAATGCTGCAAATCCTTCCCATGATACTACGTGTTTATGAAAAGCAATGCTTCTCATCAGCAGCAGCCCCTTGCTTTCAGATTCATGGGGTGAGTTTGCATTAACTGCTTCTCCCGAGCGGACGTGTTTCCATTACTTCATATCTAACTCAAGCAGTCTCCACCAATATGTTAACACTTTGCCTAATTTGTGGTTCATGTTCCTTCATTACTTTCATCGAGCAACTGTCGCCACACAGTGAAATGCTCTCGTCGTTAAATGCAAGGTTTTCATTACATTTCACATTATTTTAGCCTTTAACAGAGAGAGAGAGAGAGAGAGAGAGAGAGAGAGAGAGAGAGAGAGAGAGAGAGGGAGAGAGAGAGAGAGAGAGAATGATGAAGCGAACAGCCTTGCCTTGAGCTTGTTCAACACTGCCGCGTGGCTGGCTGGCTGTGTTGTGTGATCCGTGTATGTATTAGCGAGTCTGGCGCGACACGTTTCGCTTATATACTAGTTTATAGCCGTGCCTGTGCCTGCAGGAGGTCCACGCCACACGCCGTGTTCGTTTGTATATGAAACTGCAATGGTTTAGTTTTTACGAGCACATCAAAGAGCCATGCGTGTCATTAAGTGTTTTTACAGCGGACCGCTTGCGAAGGAGGATTGCTTGTTTACACCAAGTAATTTAATTAAAGATTCATGTTATACCTTCACTGTTTTAATTAAATCATGGTCATAGGAGTTGAGGGTAATGAGCAGCATGTACGTGGCTCTTTGTGTGACGCTCGGTGAGACATGCAACACTGTCTGTCTGTCGGTCTGTCTGTCTGTCGGTAGTGGGAGTTAACACGATACTTGGGAACACTGCGCCGACTCCTTAAGCAGGTCAAGCCCAAAGTGAAACACGGGATTCATTGTCCGAAGCACCAACGACACGAGATGGCAACCCAAACACATATACACACACACACACACACACACACACGTGGTAATGGCTCTCCCGCCCACCTCATCTCAGTAAATGTTTGTTGGCAGTTTTCCACATTAAAAGGCCGCAATTTTCCTTAAGTAAAGTCGTCTTGGTCTCGTTCGGAGTAAATTACCATCATCACAGTAGTTTTTACTTTATTTTTTTTTTCATCCAACACTCTCAGACTTCCCCACACGTCATATTGGCAATTCTCTCCTTCCCCCACCATTCTCTCTCTCTCTCTCTCTCTCTCTCTCTCTCTCTCTCTCTCTCTCTCTCTCTATCGGCAACCACAACGTGCACACCTTCCCCCCTCTCCTCACCTCAGACTCGTTGACTCTGATAACTAACGTGCTTAATTTCCCATTGGTTTGTACCGGAACTCCGCCAGTCCCTACGCACCACAGATAACTCTGCTAACGCCTGTCAGCCTCCAGTGATCCCTCGTTACAAACTTTTCTGGACCCTGACCGGAGGAGGTAATGAGTGTTGTTCTGTCTGCCTGCCTGGCCGTGAATAGGCTGCTGAGCTGCCCGCTAGATATCCTTACAGACCTCAGACCTCGCCGTATTGCTCGAAATTAAACCAAGTACTGCTAGTTAATTCAGACGGGTCGCAATTACTATGGACTCGCGGAAGACCAAAGCTTTTCTGCTCGAATCAAGGTCTTAACGAAGGCGATGAAAAATCTCCAGCGGACCCAAGTGAAGGCGAGCAGACGAAGTGGCGGGCAGGAGTGGTGGGTCAGTGGCTTCTTACCTTGACCTCCGTGAACACAGGTGACGGCACACTTACCTGCAAAGAAAAGGGATTGTCAGCATGGTTGTTATATTCTACCTGAGTACAACCTTACTGTATTTTTTTTTTATGTGTGCATATTTATTGCATTAAGAGTGTCGAGCTGATGACGAGCCAGCTTTGACTTAAATAAGGCGTAGAAATTGCAGTGGAGAGCCTGTGAGCTGCAAACACCACAACTTCACGGCACCTTTCTCCCCCTCACGCCTGGCTGGTTGTCTTGCATCTCTCCGACACTCCAATTCGTGACTCAGCCTCCACTCGCCCGTGAATCCCCGACGCACCCTCACCACCACTACCTTTATCACCGCCACCAGCACCGCCCCTTCAGTAGACTGGCTTCTGAGGGCAGCTCCATTGTCCCTAACCTCTCTCTGTTCGGATTACGTTGCGTCTATTTTTGTTTGTAATGATTAATTTTTATGTGTTTGTTCTGTCATTGTCTTCCTTCACACACACACACTCACACACTCTGTGCGTATATATACGAGTATATATATATATATATATATATATATATATATATATATATATATATATATATATATATATATATATATATATATATTGTCCTCCACTCTCTTAATCGCTCCCTTTTCCTCGCAGCCAAAAGGTCAACGGCATCAAGGCAAATCTAATCTTCATGTTTTGAGTTGCGGAAGCTTTCAAAACCATGACTGGTAAGGCAGACAGAGAGAGAGAGAGAGAGAGAGAGAGAGAGAGAGAGAGAGAGAGAGAGAGAGAGAGAGAGAGAGAGAGAGAGAGAATGCGACAGGAAAGGAAAAAGTAAATAAACAAATGGATAAATAAAAATAAATATTAATTTTAGGCCCACTTCTGTAAACATGGCGGGGCACGACACCTGAGGCGGCGTGCTAAATGGTATATATTCTGACATTTGTTTTGTCCACTTGTTTCTGTCTCATTAGGCCGCTAATGACACGCCGCTACTGAGGAGGAGGGGCGGGTGAGGGTGCGGGAGGGAGGGAGGGAGGGAGGGAGGGAGGTTCACTTATTACGCTCAACACATAGCCATTAAGAGTTTCATTTGCAATCGGCAGGATAAAGAAAATAGGTACAGGTTATAGCAAATCACGGAGGCCGAGGCGGGGGTGTGTGGGTGCAGGTGGGTGGCGGACGAGGCGGGGTGGGGATGTGCGGGTGGAGGTGGGTGGCGAGGTGAGGCGGGATGTGTGGCTGCAGGTGGGCGACAGAGAGAGAGAGAGAGAGAGAGAGAGAGAGAGAGAGAGAGAGAGAGAGAGAGAGAGAGACTATAACTGAGATGCAGGAAACTTCTAAATGAAAAACAAGTTCTGTCGCCTTTACCAATAAGAATGTACCCTCTCTCTCTCTCTCTCTCTCTCTCTCTCTCTCTCTCTCTCTCTCTCTCTCTCTCTCTCTCTTCGTGGGGGTAAAAGAGAGTTGGCTGGCACTACAATAGGCTTTGGTTAAAATGTTCCAGTTATACTCCCTAACTGCACTTAAATAACTAACTTTTCCAATATGGCAACACGTGATTGCCCAGAACACTCCCTCTACTCCCCCTCTCCCCCCTGCCACCCCGAGTAACTGCAGGCGGAGGCACGGGCGGTGAGACGTGATGAGAGGAGTAGTGGCAGCGATGGGCGGGCCTGGTGATGTATGGAATAATACGTGGTGTTGACAAAGAATGGGATAAGAGGTGAGCGATGGTGGTGAATACGCGTCTAACTCAAGGACAAAACAAACAAGACACCCAACACCAAACAAACAAGAAATGCAACCAAGCCTCGGGTCTCCTTTACCAGCTCCTTTACCAGCACAGCTAGAACAGATCATATTATATATTATAACTTAGTATGTTTTTCTGTTAATAAGTTAAATATCAAAACTATGCCAATTCCATCAATAAAAGGAAAATAATAATATGTTGCCGAAAAGTTTTTTTTTTCCTCTTCTTTTCCTTTCCTTACCTCCTCCTCCTCTTCCATACCCCTCATACTCCAAATCTCCCCTCCACCACCCCCTACTCCGCATAGGAGTCTAGGAAAACACCTGGAAACACCTGGAAAACCCTAGAAATTATGCTAAATACTGACAGGGAGAGACAGAAAATTGTTACCTTCGGCTTAACTGTGCGAGGCTCGGGGGGACTGGGCGCCAAGGATACTGTGTGTGTGTGTGTGTGTGTGTGTGTGTGTGTGTGTGTGTAAGTGAGGCAAAACGACAGAAATGCTGGTTGGATGGGTGATTGGTCTCAGGTCCTACTTAACCTCACATCGACGCCACGAAAGGATGAGTGGGCGGGGTATCCATCATGACGACATCTAGTCTCGCTGCCAGTGCCTGTACTCGTAAATTTTAGCAAGTTTACATTACCTCTATTATGAAGACACGAGACCAAATCATATTTTTGCCAGTTAGCTCGGGGTATCAAACATTCACTGCCAAAACAGCATCCTCATCCGACGCTCTCTTAAGATTTTATTTGCGAAAAAGGACAGGACACGGCACCTCAAACCTTTGGTAACATACTAAAACCTGAATTATGAGACATTTCTGCCAGAAACTCCACTACTTTCAATAGGCTTTCAATAGGCTCTACATGAAATTGAGGATTTTTTATCTTTTATTTTTTTATGATTCTCGTGATAGATTAACAAGATTTCTACATTATTAACTGGGGAATCACTCTTCAAATATTCGGCTAATGACCTCTGTGACCTTTGAAAACAGTTGTGATGAGAGAGGGAAGCGTTTCAGGCCTAAGACAGGGAAAGGCCTCTAACTCACGCCTCTCCCCTTTTATCCCTCCTCCGTAACCTCTGACATTGCTGACAGCTCCCTCGCCCCCCTCCACTCGCTTCTCTCAGCTGCAGCTCGCCCTCCTCTCCCCTCGCTGTCACTGAGCTAAGATGTGCAAGACTCCTCCCCTGATGCAATATTCCTGTGTGAACTCTTGTCATCACCACGTTCTTTAAAGGTGGAATCTCTCTCTCTCTCTCTCTCTCTCTCTCTCTCTCTCTCTCTCTCTCTCTCTCTCTCTGCACCGCGCAAGATCAAGACAAACAAGCAGGACGTGGCCGAGATGGATCCCGCGATACTCGGCTAACTCGCTTCCTTGGGCCTCGTCTTGTCCCGCTCAGCCAGGGCGACTTGCGGCGGCGCGGCTTGCAAGGACACACTGCACAGCTTCGAGCAAGACTCCCCGCTCAGTTTTATTGGTGGTGTGTTTACAGATACAGCAAGAAACATAATTATAAGCAAATACATGAGTAGTTACACGACGCGACACGAATACAGGGAAGTAAAGATGGAGGAGACGATAATAAGGTTAATCAATCAAGTAAGGTACGGTAGATGACTTGTACAGGTGAGATAAGGTGTACAGGTGAGATAAATGGGGAGAGTCACAAGAAAGAAGACGAGAAAAAATAGAAAATAAAAGTTATAAAGAATATGAACGGTAGCGACGGCTGCATGCTGTAACCCATCACCCTGCACCCCATCACCTGTCTGTATATCACCCACCACCCAACACCTGTCCACCCATCATCCCATCACCTCCCTACCCATCACCCCATCAGCTCGGCAAGGGCGGCGCGTCCCTCAGTGATGAAAGACGCCCCAAGATTAACTGGCAAGACAAGATGGCAGAATAATGGTGCTGATCAAAGGCGCGGGTGGCAGGAGCGGAAAAACTGGACGGCTAATTTGCCTGCGATGTCTCAAGACCCTCCCCTGCCGTCCGTCCCCCCTTCCCTCCCTGCCGCGCCCCCTTCCCTGCCGCTGCTGTCCTGTCCAGCTCCCTCATGAACCACACAACACTCAACACTCCACTGGCATGGAGGAAGGAAGGAAAGAACATTCTCTCTCTCTCTCTCTCTCTCTCTCTCTCTCTCTCTCTCTCTCTCTCTCTCTCTCTCTCTCTCTCTCTCTCTATTCAGACCTTAGATTAATACTCATTACAGGATAGCTCTGCCTTTTTTCCTCATCTATCTTTCCCGTCCTTTTCCATTTCCACGCCCTAATTATGTATATTTTTCTTCCATTTCCACGCCTTAATTATGTATATTTTTCTTCCATTTCCACGCTTTAATTATGTATATTTTTCTTCCATGTCCACGCCTTAATTATGTATATTTTTCTTACATTTCCACGCCTTAATTATGTATATTTTTCTTCCATGTCCACGCCTTAATTATGTATATTTTTCTTACATTTCCACGCCTTAATTATGTATATTTTTCTTCCATGTCCACGCCTTAATTATGTATATTTTTCTTACATTTCCACGCCTTAATTATGTATATTTTTCTTCCATGTCCACGCCTTAATTATGTATATTTTTCTTACATTTCCACGCCTTAATTATGTATATTTTTCTTCCATGTCCACGCCTTAATTATGTATATTTTTTTTTCCCAGACGTACACTGATACAGAAAAATATTCTTACTAAAATTGCCCGTGTCATTTTGACTCAACGAACGAAAAAATACGGAAAATATTGTTTAAGAGAGAGATGCACTGGTAGCCCTGCAGGGTGTCGGTACACCTGAGCGTCTCGAAATTTCTGCATTTGAGTCCCTCAAGATGCAAAGTAACAATACCAACACGCGTGTCTTACGAAGTCTCCATGATGAATGGCTATGGAATGCCGGAGGTTGGCTGACGTCCACTTTGTATCTGATATCTGTGATCAACGACTCAAAGATTCGAATCCTGATGTGATGCGCTACACGCCTTCGTGACGTTTCAGACGTTTCAGACAGCCAGGCTTGCCAGCTATTCCGAAATTGATAGAATCACTCTATATTTTTCTTGAATTAAGCGTTCATGAGAGTAAGAATAATTTTGTGTACTTGGTAAGTCTTGACACACACGCGCCGCCACGATCCGTGGTGCGAGGCTCCAGAACCACAGCATTCCGCACCCAGCAGGGGAGTCGTCTTCTTTTGTCGTGTGTTTGTCTTCGTATTGGGTTGTGTTTACACTCACCATGACCTCGAACTTCCCCAGCCAGGCGTCACTCTCCTTTCGTTTATCCATCACTGCCTCAATTCTTTTTTTCTTCTTTGTTTCACATTTCAATCTTTCCTTTCCCGCACGCTCCATCAACGCTCCTTTCTTTGTGCTTATCATAGTTTTTTTTTTTTTTTTTTTTTAGTGGTTATATTTTTTTGTTCTTCGTCGCTTCCCACGCTTCCCACGTGACTCACAAAACGTGACAGTCTATGTAATACCTACACACACACACACACACACACACACACACACACACACACACACAAAACTTCTATCTTCTGCTTGCCGTGAAGCACTGAAGCTACACTCGGGCACACACTGTTCTGTGTGGAAGTCAGAGACAGTGTGCGGCGAGGACAGCTTATTCTCACTTGCTGAATAGACCTCGTGACGCAACACCGAAAGGCGATTAGTCTTGATCTTGAAAGTCAGCTGGAGCGGGACATTAATTTGTTATTATTGGGAGTAAGTTTCAGGCCACTACTAATATACACTAAGAGCAATGTCTTCTCCTTCATTTCACATAAACGTGTCACGTGTAAAGTGTAGAGAAACAAACCTTCTCATCTCGCGAACACCAGCGTCAGCTTCCGTCAGCTGACACTTCAGTAAATTTGGATTGACGGTCCTTATGACGCTAATGAAATATTTCGTCCAGCATTACGACATCGAACTGTTGTATTCCCTGATGGGAAAAGTTTTCACGAGGAGAGAAAACTCTCACCACTAGCCTCGCTGCCCGAGGCTGTCACTCCTTGACTTCTTGCAGCAACACAACAACAAAGTGCTGCTTCTTTCCACTTCTGTGCCATGTAACGCCGTGTACAGCTCCTGTCAAACCTAATCAGTTTGTTTCATCATAGATGTTTTTTTTTTTCCAATTGCAGTGCCTCCTGACAATTCCTTGATGGTTGAAAAAGCAATATTCATTGAGGAGTGGGCGGAATTGTTCTCCTGCCGCAGCGGTGAAGCACTCGTTTCCCTTCATGAAAAGTTATTAATGAAATCACTACATAAGCGTTCAGTATGACGAGGCCTCACCTCAGCCATCATTCACTCCTACATAAAAATGAGAAGCGCGTCAGGCATCGCCTCTCTCGATACAACTTGCATATTTAATCGTACAAAAAATGAGTCCATGAAGAATTTCAGCCGCACATCAATCTGGCAACATTACGGATGGAAACAGATGCCAGACACTTCCACGCGCCATCTGACTCGAGAAACCGCGCTTGGAGCTCAAAATTGAGGCGCGAAAATTCTTGAGTTACGGGAACGATCGCCATCGCTACGGACGCACGGATGCAATCGTTCATATATGGTCACCGGAATGAAAGGGTTAAGACAGGTACAATATATATATATATATATATATATATATATATATATATATATATATATATATATATATATATATATATATATATATATATATATATATATATATATATATATATATATATATATATATATATATATATATATATATATATATATACATATATATATATATATATATATACATATATATATATATATATATATATATATATATATATATATATATATATATATATATATATATATATATATATATATATATATATATATATATATATATATATATATATATATATATATATATATATATATATATATATATATATATATATATATATATATATATATATATATATATATATATATATATATATATATATATATATATATATATATATATATATATATATATATATATATATATATATATATATATATATATATATATATATATATATATATATATATATATATATATATATATATATATATATATATATATATATATATATATATATATATATATATATATATATATATATATATATATATATATATATATATATATATATATATATATATATATATATATATATATATATATATATATATATATATATATATATATATATATATATATATATATATATATATATATATATATATATATATATATATATATATATATATATATATATATATATATATATATATTTATATATATATATATATATATATATAGATATATATATATATATATATATATATATATATATATATACATAAATATATATATATATACATATATATATATATATATACATATATATATATATATATATATATATATATATATATATATATATATATATATATATATAAATATATCATATATATATATATATAGTTAGTAAAATAAAAGTTCCTTTTTACTTGTTGCCTAAAGGCCGAGCATGACGTGTGTGTGGCTGAGAATGCAGGTCACCTGTGATTATTTTGTTGCATGTGAGGCACGACGCTGCAACCAATAGCTATTACTGCAACTATCACTGCTTTTATAAACACACACACACACACACACACACACACACACACACACCACACACGTAGATAAAGTAAATAAAAAAAAAAAAAGATAGCACGTAGTGTAATCAACACGACTACAGTATCCCCACCCTAGAGCCCCCGATCCCCAACGCCCTCACCACCCACGCCCTGTCCACCTCCACCACCACCATTCCCACCACACGCTCTCTGTGCCGCGCAGCACAACGACCTTCATCTCGTCTGCATCATTAAAATTTCGACGTCCCATAATTTGGCAGCGCGCCTCACACACAAGTCTCCAATGGGGCCGTGTTTTCGCTTCGCTGGTGCACACACTTCCCACGCCCTGCCTCCCTGCCTCCCTGCCGGTGTCCCTGATCACGCCACCGCCAGCCGCCTTGCAAGCGAGCAGCCTGGAATCACACCAGGGACCCCTCTCCCTTCCCTCTTCCTTTCCCGCGTTCACATCACTGTGGTGGAGACTCTGATGAAATTTATAGGGAATCTCAGAGGCTTATTGCTTGCTGCATGCGCGGCGCCTGAAGCAGTGATGCATTGAGTGCCAGGAACTGCATATTGAGCCGAGCTATGCCCATTATATTCAGCCGACCATTGGGTTTATTGAAAAGCTGTTATTGCCGCGGTTGTGTCCCGTTCTGGTAAGGGGAGGGAGGGAGGGAGGAAGGGAAGGAGGGTTGGGGGAGGGACACTGGTGGGCAAAGGTAACGAAGGCGAGGAGGGCCAGAAGATCCATGTGACTCTAGCGTGCTCACCAGTACACCACCAGACAACTAATGTTATTATGATCAGAATATTCAGCTTACATCACAAAAATTCACCTACCACGAACCGGGGCCATCGTTATTAACAACACTGAAACCCTTTCTTCCCCAGAGAGAAGCGCGGGTGAGGCTCATTCCCGCTCCCCCGGTAGTGAAGTCTGCGCCGGGGCAAACACTGCCTCGAGATGAAAGAAGCTTCGCCTCTCTGTCCCGGGAATCAAACACGGGTCTTTTGTCTTGACCGAGCCGAGGGTGCACTGCTGTGAGACAGAGAAGCAGCGAGGCTGTACGAGCGTTTAGTGAGCGAGAGAGAGAGAGAGAGAGAGAGAGAGAGAGAGAGAGAGAGAGAGAGCACAATTTGTCGCGCTTAACTTCATATTATCTAACATGTCGAGTTCAAATACTCTACTGGATGAGCATACAGAGAATTAGTATTTTTCACAACTCTCTTTCATAATTTAATGGAAACAATGATAAACATATTGTGTGTGTGTGTGTGTGTGTGTGTGTGTGTGTGTGTGTGGTTCAGTCACGTACATGTCTCTCCATACACGTCCGGTCCAGAGGCGCCAATTATCGTTCGCTGTACTGTGGACATGTTAGGAGGGCTCGTAGCGTGAATGGAATGTGAACTTTTACAGAACCCCTCACTGGAATCATGCACAATCGCTGATTATACAATATTTGTACTGTGTTTTTTTTTTCTTTTTTCTATTCCTACTATACTCTCATACATCCATTCTTATCATTACCGTGTGACCTTTGACTGAATACATACATTCATTCTTACATACATACATACATTTCCTTTCTGACCGTTCTATTGCTGCTGTGGTAGACGGTCACTGTTCTTCTCCTAAATCTATTAACAGTGGTGTTCCTCAGGGTTCTGTCCTGTCACCCACTCTCTTCTTATTATTCATTAATGATCTTCTAAACCAAACTTCTTGTCCTATCCACTCCTATGCTGATGATACCACCCTGCACTTTTCCACGTCTTTTCATAGACGTCCAACCCTTCAGGAGGTAAACATATCACGCAGGGAAGCCACAGAACGCCTGACTTCTGATTTTTCTAAAATTTCTGATTGGGGCAGAGCAAACTTGGTATTGTTCAATGCCTCAAAAACTCAATTCCTCCATCTATCAACTCGACACAATCTTCCAGACAACTATCCCCTCTTCTTCAATGACACTCAACTGTTCCCCTCTTCTACACTGAACATCCTCGGTCTGTCCTTTACTTATAATCTGAACTGGAAACTTCACATCTCATCTCTAGCTAAAACAGCTTCTATGAAGTTAGGTGTTCTGAGACGTCTCCGCCAGTTTTTCTCACACCCCCAGCTGCTAACTCTGTACAAGGGCCTTATCCGTCCATGTATGGAGTATGCTTCACATGTCTGGGGGGTTCCACTCATACTGCTGTTCTAGACAGGGTGGAATCAAAAGCTTTTCGTCTCATCAACTCCTCTCCTCTAACTGACTGTCTTCAGCCCCTCTCTCACCGCCGCAATGTTGCATATCTAGCTGTCTTCTACCGCTATTTTCATGCCAACTGCTCTTCTGATCTTGCTAACTGCATGCCTCCCCTCCTCCCGCGGCCTCGCTGCACAAGACTTTCTTCTTTCTCTCACTCCTATTCTGTCCACCTCTCTAACGCAAGAGTTAACCAGTATTCTCAATCATTCATCCCTTTCTCTGGTAAACTCTGGAACTCCTTGCCTGCTTCTGTATTTCCACCTTCCTATGACTTGAATTCCTTCAAGAGGGAGGTTTCAAGACACTTATCCACCAATTTTTGACCACTGCTTTGACCCTTTTATGGGACTGGCATTTCAGTGGGCATTTTTTTTTATTAGATTTTTGTTGCCCTTGGCCAGTATCCTTCCTACATAAAAAAAAAAAAAAAAAAAATGCATACATAGATGCCATTATTACTGAAAGATAAGAGGCATACATGTTTTTTGTGTGACACATAGTATTGGTATCATTAAGCTAAAACACAGTGACTATCATTCCCTTTTTTTCTCTCTCTTTTTGTTGACATGATGTCGGTGAGTCAGTTTAGCAGCTCAGACACCAAGTTATGAACACACATTTGTGTTGTTGCCTTGTCGTTAGTGTGGCGTGACCCCGTGACTTGCTGCTCTGTGTAATGCGCGTGGTAGAAAATGCGCTACAAAATGGTACCAAGGAATTCCGAGCATTTCTTTCCACATTAGCGGCATTGTCAAGGAACGTTTGCTTGGCGTCTTGGTGTGGTGGTGGTGGTGGTGGTAGTGGTGGTGTTCTTGTAATGTACTGTAATGTAGGGATTGCTAGTTTATGATAATGTTGGTGATGTTATTGTTTGTATATCATTAACTGTTGTTGTGTCGGTGGTGGATGGTGGCGGCAATAGAAGTAACCAGAAGTGATGGTGTAGCCACTCATCCCGTTCACACCAGGAATCAACACGGAAACACCGCACCGTACGTCACCACACCACATAGCATAACACTCGACTGGCACCCTACACCACCACACCCACCAGACAGCTCTACCCAGCCAGCCGTGCGCTTTATCATATATACGCGCACGTACCTGTCCTTTCTCCGCTGCACCACTTCACTGCTTTAATCGATAATGTTACACGAATGAAGGGTTTCTATTAAAATTATTGGATTCATCACTAGGGAGCACAGCCCAAGACCTTCAGTATCACACACTTCATCTTCTTAATAGCACTGGGATTATTAGAAATGTACCGAGCAGCTGCGATTGTGAAGCTGTTAATACGTAACATCAGAAGGCATCAAAGAGAGAGAGAGAGAGAGAGAGAGAGAGAGAGAGAGAGAGAGAGAGAGAGAGAGAGAGAGAGAGAGAGAGAGAGAGAGAGAGAGAGAGACTGATTGATTGATTGATTGATTTATTGACCACAGGGAAGTACACACCAATAAACACATTAAAAAAAATAGTCCAAATTACAAATATACAGAGAAAACTTTTGCAACTACGATACTGAAAATATATCATCGAAAATAAAATCTGTTGCATAAAATCAAAACACAAACTCATAAAAACCTGACATAGCAACCAAATAAAAACAAGACACATTATAAAAATAAAACAGCGGAATGTAAATAATTAGACAAGAAATTCATTGAAAATATTCAAAACCCATAAAAGACATGCCTAAAAACTAAATTGTAATCCTATACGTTTATATATATATATATATATATATATATATATATATATATATATATATATATAATATATATATATATATATATAAAAAAACAAGAATTTATCCAAACAAACCTTTTTTTTTTAAAGCAAACACATATCCAACATTAATATATAGACAATACTTCATGTACAATTCTACAAACATTTATATAATCAGATCTATCAACAAATAAATTACTAACTGTCGTTACATTATTTCTTTCTCTAACGTGACTGGAAATAGGACAATTTTCAAGAACATGTATCTCCGTTTGAATCATACCACATGAACACAATCTTTCCTCCAAGGGAAGACGACCCCTTCCTCGCCGATTCCAGCGTCCCTTTTCAACTGCCAACGAGTGTGAAGACACAGAGAGAGAGAGAGAGAGAGAGAGAGAGAGAGAGAGAGAGAGAGAGAGAGAGAGAGAGAGAGAGAGAGAGAGAGAGAGAGAGAGAGAGAGAGAGAGAGAGAGAGAGAGAGAGAGAGCTGGTAACATTAGGAAACAAACTCAAGTCTCACACTGAAATAAGCTTACATTAAACAAAGCATATGGTATTGTTATCTTGACGCATCACGAACAAACGAGACAACGGAACGGAAAGGAAAGAAAAGAGTGGGGGAAGTAAAGAAGAACACTATATAGAGAGGGAAATATGGGATGAAGGACAGCAATACATTAAAAGTGAGTGGGCCTTTACCACACTGCTACATTAATTTAATTATTTTTTTTCTAACGAGACAACTGTTATTCCATCTCAGTTTTATACAAAAGAGTTAACAAGATCCCCCACACGCACTGTATCCTGTCCCTACCTAACAGTACATCATGCCTCACCACTGCCCGCCTCCTTGCCTTTCCCACACACCACACTCCCTCTTCCTCACACCTGCACGTCCCAACCGATGAAATTAGTTGAAAAAAATTGAAAAAAAAAGAAAAAAAACAGCAGAAAAGGTCACATCCGTTGCCACTGACGACCCGCGACGGGAATTACCTGACGAAGGAGCAATAGACATTCTACTCTTCTCCTCCTCCTCCTCCTCCTCCTCCTCCTCCTCTTGTCACCTCAACTCTTCTCTTCTACTGCATGGGAAAAATCTCGTCTCTTCAGTCCTCTTTGATCTCTTTTCATCACTCTTTTCATCATCATCTCTCTCTCTCTCTCTCTCTCTCTCTCTCTCTCTCTCTCTCTCTCTCTCTCTCACTCTCTCTCTCTCTCTCTCTCTGTCGTTCCTTTTCACTTCCCTTACCCCTCCCTTTGCATGGCATTCCATATCTTTTTTTCAGGTCTACTGGCGTCTCTCTCTCTCTCTCTCTCTCTCTCTCTCTCTCTCTCTCTCTCTCTCTCTCTCTCTCTCTCTCTCTCTCTCTCTCTCTCTCTCTCTCTCTCTCTCTCTCTCTCTCTCTCTCTCTCTCTCTCTCTGGATGTTCCTTCTTTTTCATCCACAGTTTAATGGTTCTGATCTCATTAATTTCATGTTTTTTTTTTTCTCTCCTATTTATTCACTACATTGGTTTTCCTAGATGCGAGTTTTTTGTTTTTTTTTTTTTGAGGTGTGAGAAGAGTTCAATATTCCCCTTGAAGCACCTCACCATTTTTTTTTTTTCATTTCAACATAATCTTATCTCTTTCTTTCCCATGTTTTTTTTTTTATTTTTCAGTCACATAAACCTTTTCGCGACGGTTTTATTGAACATAAATAAAACTACAAGCACTAGAGACTTCGACTGATTTTGATCCCACTTGCTGCTTTCATTGCCGTCTTTCCACATTATATTTTAAACCTGTACCAGACCATTTTCCCGTAAGCCAGAGGAGACCGCCGTGGCAACCGCGAGCGTCAGTACGGCGGTGTGAGCAGATCAGACCCAGATCAGACACACAGGTTTCACTCCTGCAGCCTTCACAGCCCGAGGCGCATCAAGACGACGCCACCACTACAGCCAAGGGCGGCAATGAGCACTGCCACCAGACCTGCGGGCCTCGTGACAGTCGTGCGGACAGGAAGTTTCGCCAATTTGCAGAGCAAGCCGCCTAACGCTGTTCACTGCCGAGAACAAAAACCCTGCAGCTGCATTTTACTAGTGCGATAACAACCCCACACTGAAGTTATTCAGAGTGGGAAAGGTCTCATCACTGCGCCAGACGCAACATGCTGTGTGTCATGTGCAGCGTGTGTCAAGGTGTGTAGGGCGTCATGGTAAGCAGCGTGTCGGCGCGGTGTGTCAGTGGACTGATTACTTGACGGTCACGCGCGGGATTGGAAAGTGTTAGACCCAACGCTCGCTTTCCCACGCCATAATGTTTGCTGGGGTTTGACGGACAGTGCTGGGAGCTTCACTGCAGCAGCTTTCACACTTGTTTATAACATTCACACACAACTGCACGACCGGCTCTGTGGAGATGGCGGAGCGACCTTTCACTCACTTGCTCACGATTGCTTTGGTTCAGTTTTTTAAATAACTGTAGTCTCTCCCTATACACTACAAATATACGATACATTACACTGCTCACTATCGAAGCATTTGTTCCTGGGTGGCCGCAAACGCGTGGGGCAGGTTGTCGTACCTCACAGTAAACGTAGATAGCTAGATTTATTGATACGCCGATTGACTTTTTACATCGGTTGGGTCATGTATTGCAAAGTAATATCAGAGCGTCAAGAAATACGGATTTAATTTCAAGGACGCGCACACACACGAACTCAAGAATAAACATGGTAAAGGTCAAGAAGAAAAAATCTTCGAAAATCTCTCGAAAACATTTGGACTCATGAGCACGCTGCCACCCTGCCAGCACGGAGGCATAGCTGAGGCAAGACGCCACTTACTGAGAATAGTAAATTTGTAAGAAAATGTCAGACGAAGTTAATATTAAAACAACCTGACATCGCTAAATAGTGGTGATAGCATGCTTGATTTGGAGACGACACTCCGGCCAAGCGAAGAAAATGTTGGTAATTGTGACAGAAACCACCATCGCCACCAGCACCACACAGCAAAGACAAACTGAACCACAGGAAGAATGCGACCATTAGCATAACGAAGGTAACCTAATCACACAAGAAATACAAAATACTGTGCCGACACTCAGCAGATATTATGTTCCCCATACAACAAAGTCCATCCAGCGAGCATCGGCGAAAATAACTTCAGCTTAGACATTCAACAGTCCACCGGTCCAACAGAAGAGCAAAGCATAATGGACTTAGACCATTAACTAATCATTCAGTGCTCCCAAAAGAACACCGTCAACTTGTGACTGAAGAGCTGAGTGTCACATGCATCACACGCCTAGATAAAGCCCACTTCAGCGAGGGACTGGCTAATGACTCCTGATGAAAGGCCGTGTGTCTCAGAGCTTCCTTATTAACACTGACTTATAATAAATGTGTGAGCAGCTACTGGTAAACCACAATGCACATATGAAGCTACGTCTGTCCACACACACACACACACACACACACATTCTCCTCTCTCTCTCTCTCTCCTCTCTCTCTCTCTCTCTCTCTCTCTCCTCTCTCATCTCCTCTCTCTCCTCTCCTCTCTCTCTCTCTCTCTCTCTCTAAATGCCCTAGCCCTCCCCTTTTCTCTTTCCCCCCTTCTCTCTCTCTCTCTCTCTCTCTCTCTCTCTCTCTCTCTCTCTCTCTCTCTCTCTCTCTCTCTCTCTCTCTCTCTCTCTCTCTCTCCTCCAGGTATGATATGATTTCGTCAAGCTGAAATCAGGAAGTGGCATTCACCCAACCCTACAGCGATGAAGGGAAATCACTGTATTGTTGGAAAATTGTTGGGTTTTCCTCTTTTTTTTTTTCCGCCGTGTCTTGAGTGACAGTGGGTCAAGCATCCTATCAGGTGTGTTCATTTACATTTTTTTTTTTTTTTTGCCAGGTTGGGTCGCGGTCACTTCCTTACTTGATTGTACCCTGATATAAGGACTCTCTCTCCTCTCTCTCTCTCTCGCTCTCTCTCTCTCTCTCTCTCTCTCTCTCTCTCTCTCTCTCTCTCTCTGACATGTACGGCATAGAAATGGTTATAATTATTTTACCTGAAGATTTATATTTATTAGAGGTGCAACACAGGTAAATAATGGACACGTCAAGTGCAATCCAGTATCGAGCTCAAGTATTTTGTCTCGATCATATTTTCATTAACCGGCTAATTTACTTGACGTATTAACGAAAGGCCAATGAATTTTCAGTTTGAACTTTTTTTTTTCATAGTATAAAATGTTTAAGTGTTCGTTATTATTCGTATAAAAATTAACTAATTAACTGAAGCCTTCAATTACCCTTCATAGGACAGTTATTTTCATTTTTTTCTTTTGTCATTAGAATTTTGTTTTATCGTTACCATTGATACTTTTTTCTTTTTACTTTTATAGGAATATATATCTATGTTTTTATTACGGCCCAAAGAACAATGAACGTAAGATTTAATGCCATTTACTGGACAAGCAATATTCAAGTTCATGTTACCATCCCCCGTCCTTGCAATCAGCCAAGCTTTCAACGTGCAAGAGAAATCCCGTGTCTTCTCACGTCCCTCTACCCAACAACTGTCGCCCCGGGAACGCACAGAGGGACAAGTGTTCTGAGTGGAGCATTGGCGCGAACGTGACTGACGGTGAGGGAATTAACTCAAAACATAACAACCACTGGCCAACGAAATTATTCCTAAAACAAGCAACGTTTATGAATACTGAAAATTATTCGTTCCATTTAGTATGATGTGAATTACCCTCTCTCTCTCTCTCTCTCTCTCTCTCTCTCTCTCTCTCTCTCTCTCTCTCTCTCTCTCTCTCTCTCTCTCTCACTCTCTCTCTCTCTCTTTTTATTTATACAAATCTACATGATATGTGTTTACAGAGTTGCTGTACATATACTTTACATATTTCATACAACAATTTAGGCTAAAGAAGTCACTGTTAATGCCTTCTATCTGAAAGTCTCTCTCTGTCTGTCTGTTGCAACCATACATTCACTGCAGTGTTGAACTGCTGCCTGGTCCAGCCCTCAACACTTGGCTGCACGGTAACAAACTCGTTCCACCAGCCAATGTATGTGTTCAGAAACTGTCTTTGATGGTGCTACGTTCTGCACCTGGCTGGTGCAGCTCCCCAGGGGCTCTCTCTCTCTCTCTCTCTCTCTCTCTCTCTCTCTCTCTCTCTCTCTGCGGTAATGATAACATATCTTGTAGTTGTGTCAAAGTATCATTCATTTAATCTCTCTCTCTCTCTCTCTCTCTCTCTCTCTCTCTCTCTCTCTCTCTCTCTCTCTCTCTCTCTCTCTCTCTCCTACCTACTAAACACGCCACCTACAAATTCTCTGTCAATATACCACGCGTATAAAATTAATAATCTTCCACCTTGTATACAGGTGCCATCAATCTCCCCCTGCAAGCTGTGAGTTATCCCGCACTCTACGCGCCAGTAATGAAAAATAAGGAGGCTGTGGCGTCCAGGTTGGTGGGAGATGCATCGCGCCATCACATGCACACACTGACACGGCACGAGCAAGGGGAACGTGTGTGTACATGCTGCTTCGTGTTTGTGAGTTATGAGAGTTTTCTTTGGCTATTTTACTGTGTTAATGCTGCAGTTTATGACACTAAAAAGCACTGTATGTAACTATAACAGGCATCTACGATAAAGAAAATAGATCTTTTTTTTTTCACTGTAATGCGCTAAACTTTGCAACACAAAGTACTGCACACAATTTTAATAATCACATACGTATGTACAAGACAGCAAATTACAGTAGAAGAATTTTTTTTTTTCCATTATGTAATGAAGGGAAGGAAATGAGAGAGTAGTTCATCATACAAAGCTGTGTG
This sequence comes from Scylla paramamosain, assembly GCF_035594125.1. Taxonomy (NCBI): domain Eukaryota; kingdom Metazoa; phylum Arthropoda; class Malacostraca; order Decapoda; family Portunidae; genus Scylla; species Scylla paramamosain. Next base: position 284,068 of record NW_026973713.1, read on the forward strand.
TCATAAGCAGTGAACAAGCTTAATCACAGACCTGTTATCAAAGGCCACACTGATAATTAGTTTGGGTTAAATAATAATTAAATCCCAATAAATAATAATTAAAATCCCAATAAAGACCTAGAAAACTACAATGACTATTACTACAGCCTGTGAAATGTTGCGATAAGACGTAGAAATGTTTGATAATGTTGTGCGTCCTCATCTAAGTCAGATTCAGTGGGGACACGTTCTCCCTGGCCGTCCTTGTCCACATGTCACATTCGGTGCAGTTCAAACTGAAGTAAAAAATGCACCAGTTTTGTTCGCGTGACAATGGTCAGGGTCAGACTGCGCTGTGTCTTGTGTCTCCACGAATGCCTCTGGCTGCTTCAATTGATTGGTTCGTTTTTCTTCCTCTTTTTTTATTCATTTTATTTATCTACTTATTTCTTTTTCTTTTTTTTGTTGTGGTTAGTGGAAGACATGCCTGTGTTAAGTACTGTGACAGGTGGGGAGGTGTTGTGATGCACCTGTACTCCACACTCAGGTGATGAAGTAACAAATATACATTTGTACCTTAATAACAAATCGTAATTTAACCACTTAATCATAGCGACAAAATAAAAAAAAATAAATAAATAAAATTAAAAGTCTAGAGTTGAACAACAGTGTGTTATGTAAGTCAGTAAACAAATGACAGCTTTGGTAGCAAGATAAAAACAAAAAAGTGTTGCAGTTTTATACGGTAATCGTAGTGAATATCCTTCCCAACATGAAAAAAAAACCCCAATGGCTATGTCTTATATGAATTAATTTTATTTAGTCCACCAGCCGTTCCTTGGAATCCACTCCAGGGTGACTATAACAAGTTTGCATTGGCTCCGGTTCCTAATAGTCTCCTCCTCCATACTGGATCCCTGTCGCCCCCCCTCCCCTTATCTCCCTGAAGCATTCCAACACTGTCTTGCTATCTGATGAGGCACTACACACTACTTTAGTCAGCACAACACTTCACACAGAGTTAAATATCCTTATTTCCACGTTCCTGATCCTACCGTAACAATATACATGAATACCCAGTTTTATGTGTGGCAAGAGGACTCTTCTATAATTATTATAAGAAGGAATAAAAAAAAAAGCCGTTGAGGACAAGAGACTTTATGGCGCACAATATTTCACAGAGACACGAGTGTTCATTTTTCCGTGTCTCTTCAGCATACATACAGATGAGGGGCGCTGCACTAAGGGGACGTGACTGGATGAGCGCGGGTAGGGTGGCCATGAATGCGGTGGAATGGCGGCCCTGATGGTGGTCATCCACCCATTAAGTGTTCCCCGCCCCTCAACTAAGAGAATGAAAAGCAAATAAAAAAACAGTTTTTTTTTAATATTGACCCATAAATAATTCATCGTTACCTGGACACTTTTAAGTCTCAACACACTGCCGGTGGCTGGGACCACCAAACACTGATGCTGAGGCACGCTAAAAAGGCAATCACAGGTCAGTACCCCTCTACACTAGGATATTTAAGCTTCCGAGTATAATAATAACAGCTTGCTCTCTCTCTCTCTCTCTCTCTCTCTCTCTCTCTCTCTCTCTCTCTCTCTCTCTCTCTCTCTCTCATGGTAATTAGTGCACCAGGACTCCCCACATGTGCACTACACGTGGTGATGGCGGCACGAACGGAATGAATTAAACAGGCGAGTTAGTCGGCAGCCAATCATCGTATTACCAAGGCTAATCAGGTGCTCACTCCCGCATGTTTTGGCAGACTAACGACCCTCACTGAATTAATTACGAGGATCACTTATATTTCTTAACTCTTACAAACACAAGGTCTCGTCCTGGAGCCCTCTGCTCTTGTGTGACGATAACAAGCTCAACTTTGCTTTTCATTTTTTTTTTAGTACCGCAGCAGCAGCAGATGAATACTCTGGCCAATATTTTCATTTTTTTTTCAATGTCTGCCGTTTTCTAGAATCTTTGTCTTATTTGACCTACTTTCCACTTTCCAAAATGACCCACGTGACCTCGTTTCTCCCATTCCCTATTATCACCATATCCGTAAAAAATGTCCTGCCTTTCTGCATCACGTATAGCTACTACTGTCAACACCATCCAAACTATACGTAACTTCCTAACTACTTTCCCTGTTCCCTGTTCTTCTCTGAAAGGTACTAATCGTGATCACCTTGACGCAAGTGTTCTAAAAAATATGAGGCACCATTCTTGTTCTCTGTAAAACAAGTGTATTTGAGAAAGCATTAAAAAAATATACCACTTTAATACTGTAAGATTTCCTAGTCATATCCCATTGCAAGCACTTCTGACCTCCTGTAAGATTCATTGAAGACATCATACCAGTATGAACATCACCAAGTGTTGAAATTACAAGGATTAGGTAAAGACAATCAGTCACTGCTAGCATCCAAACTAATATTATATTCCTCTCCCTCCTTTGCATAATTGATCTTTCCAAGCTTATGATGCAAGGCTGAACCTCCAATATAAGCAAGTCGTTATAAGGATTAAGTATATCAAAATCACACGAAAGGGGAAGAATGACTGGCTTTCAATATCCTTCTTAAATTAATAAGCTTGTTCTTCTTCCTCACACTTCCACAAAATAAATTTCCACAAATAGATGACCAAAGCGACATTAAATTAACTCAAGTAAAATCCACATAAATAAAATACTAGAAACACGAAAAAAAAAATAACGAACTATTCTCATTCCCAAAGTTGGATTCTTCTAATATAAATATGAGAGAGAGAGAGAGAGAGACACCCCATCAAGCGCCACTCAGCAGGGTGTCCACTGTCCACTACCCAGCAAGGCCACGTTACAAGTTCCACCTCACTGTTTACTCTCACTCCACTCCATTAAGAGAAAATTGAACTTGTGTGTACAGTAATGTGTGGCGGGGGATTCAGGATAATGTAGGTGGATTACTGAACAGAGTATTTGATACGGTTGAGGATAGTACACACACACACACACACACACACACACACACTCTCTCTCTCTCTCTCTCTCTCTCTCTCTCTCTCTCTCTCTCTCTCTCTCTCTCTCTCTCTCTCTCTCTCTCTCTCTCTTTCCACTTCTATTTCCACATAAATAATTTATATTTCCACAAATAATAAGTAATAAGTTAGTGGAATAAAAAAAACAAAACAGCGAAGCAGCATTATTTTTCTCCCCAGCAGACTTGATGACGTCAGCCATGATGGCGACGCGCACCGCTGCCAACACACCCCGAGACATCACCGTCCTCTACAAAAGGTACTGTCGAAATGGAATGGAAAATAAGAGGAGAAGAGAGTGCGGATATCCATTCATCAACAACGCAATCGTGACATAATCTGATTTACGCTAAAATGAGACTTGTTGAGGGGAACAGTTACTGCGCAGCTGGTTCTCCACTAGCATAGATAACCACCATCAGATCAATCAGTACTACACCACTGCTATAGTATCTTCCTTACTTAACAGATAATGCCAATGGAACAGTTAAGCTGAACAAACATCGAATAAACACCACAAAGTAACGAGCCAGAGGGAGGGAGCTTTAAAAGTCGAGGAGACGAGATCCTTCTATCCTTCTCCCTTTCCTCTCTCCCACTTTAATCAGCATGAACACGTATCTTTTACTTCGAAAGTAGAGATTCAGAATAAGATTTGCACGTGCTTCTGTCACTTCACACATAGCAAATAAGCAGTACTTATGGCAGAATTCCATTAGTCTTATTACCTACGTGTTATATTTGCATCGACATTTAAGGGTGCCAACATATCCGAAATACGATTCAGCGCTGGCAAATATTGTAATGCCTTAAAAGTACATTTTTACAATCTTCTTCACTCTGAACAACAAAATGAATGAAACGACTAAATACAGTAGTGAGTGGTACGGCAGAACATCGTTTGAGACACACTGAAATAGAATATACGAAATAGAAAATGGAAGCAGAGCACAGATGTATCGCAAAGGTTGGTACTCCTGTCCGCTACCGCTTGTTCCGTCATTTCGCTCTTCCGATAGTCACCACCACCACTGTTTTCCCACTGTAACGATCAGAATACTATGCCCGATTTGTACTCAGTGACGTTGTAATTGCTTGATAAGCATGTATGTAATGAGTGGATTCACGTGGAGGTGGGGAAGCGAGGGTGTGCGAGGTGATTTACGAACCTGCCGAAACAGGGAAGCCAGAGAGCAGTTGCGCGCCTGACCTCTCATGCCCCTGCCTGCCTACTTCCACCAGTACGCCTGTCCGCCTATATTTCCTATATGTATTGCTGTTTACTCGCCTTCGTGAAATACAGCTAGAGAGCGTGCGTGTGGGTTTTCTTCCTGCCCCCTACTTCCAACGTAACACCACTCCCTGCAATCACACCTACCTTGCACATGTACGATATTGCCTCTGGGATCATTAAGTTTAATAAGCAACAAAACATTAACATTAATTACAACTCCCAGAGAGCTTCAAGAGTCCAGACAAGACGTTACCAAACAAGCCTACCCACTAACTACCCGCATAGTTCTCACTCCTTCACCTCAATTTAACTCATACTACGGTGGAAATCAAGACAAATCTCACCTTCTGTTTCCACAACGTAAAGGCCCACACGTCCATCACCATATATCGTCACGAGGGTTCTTTCACGCTCACTCAGTACAAAGCAACAGCACTACGCATCGCCGCTGCTACCTGAGACTGCAGGGAGGCGCCGGCGAATGACTGCGGCTTGTGCCCACCTGTGACGTAATTCTCGGATGGACATGTGCAGGGCTACCAACTCTTCCACCACGACATACCTGCGGAAGGTGAACGTTTATCTGTAAATGTATGATTACAGATAAAGGATATACATACATGCAATACATACATATACATACATACATACATTCATATGGCAGTGTCAAAAGTATATATATTGAAACATGAAACTGACCCAAAACACACACACACACACACACACACACACACACACACACACACAATATATATATATATATATATATATATATATATATATATATATATATATATATATATATATATATATATATATATATATATATATATATATATATATATATATATATATATATATATATATATATATATATATATGTCCTGTCTAGTCCTTTGCTCCACTATGATCCCCCGTCCTACCCTTCCCCTTTCCCTCCTACCCTCCTACTCCCACACACGCTCGTCCTAGGCTTGGAAGCACAATGTCTGCACGAATTAACTCAAACAAAAGTCATCTGTCATCTACCACGTCAAAGCTTTCAATACCTAACACCAAACATTATTCCAAAGTACACACAGATCCAGAACACACACACAGACACACACACACACACACACACACACACACACACACACAGTGTCAAGCATACATCTCAGAGTTGTCAAGACAAGATAAAATTTTTTTTGATAACGAAGGTAATGATATTATGACGGAAATGAAGCTACGTTAAAGTAAATTCGTCTCTCTCTCTCTCTCTCTCTCTCTCTCTCTCTCTCTCTCTCTCTCTCTCTCTCTCTCTCTCTCTCTCTCTCTCTCCATCGGGTGTTTTTCCGTTCCTCTGTTAATTCCTGATTATATAGATGGGAAATATCTGCTAGCAGAGAGAGAGAGAGAGAGAGAGAGAGAGAGAGAGAGAGAGAGAGAGAGAGAGAGAGAGAGAGAGAGCGACGTACACTGACACTAAATAAACAGTGTTTGCATAACAATTTTCAACCGCACTCAAACTGAACACTGGTTTCATCGCATGTTGCACGACGATATCAAACCTACACTCCACAGAAATAAAATAAACCAAGCACTGAAACCACACATTTCTTTTTCCTGCATACCACATTTTGTCTCAGAAAACGTAACGAGGTGCTACGTGTATCCACTGGGCTGAGTTATTCCACATAGAAACTTTTATGAAAACAAAAACAACAAGAAAACATCACGCTAAGAAAATGGCAGCTATGGTGTGAGTTGAGGTGACAAATCGTTAAATTAATTGTTTCTAACCCACTGGCAAACCACACTGTAAAGAAACCATTAGACATTTGCTAATAGCTGGCTTTACTGTAAATTATCTGGGCCTGTTATAGTAATGATAATCCCTTGTTTTTGTACCTTCATGAAGTTCATGCTGCCTTGTAGAATTCCCCATCGTGGCTATCCAACTGGGAGAGGTGTAGGAGATAGCGTTATAGGTAGAGAAATGTACGCACAAGTGGTGACAGATGTATGAAGGACTGTCAGGAGTTTGATGCTGCCTTGTAGAACTTCCATCATGGCCATTGAAAAGGAGAGAGCGTTAGGTATAGAAAGAGATACTAGAAATGCACAGGCGGTGACAGACGTAGGAAGGGTTGGTAGTCCTGTCTTGTCACAGCTTGTCACACTGTCCTCCCTCAATACCTCCCTCCTTCTCTTCCTCTCTCACTCTCTCTCTCCCTTCCCTCCCAGACTGGTGCCTTTCAACGTGAAATATTTTCTGTATTTAAATACTAAAGAAGATGTTCATTCAGCGTCAAAGTTTTCGGTGACACCAAATATTTGTCAGAGCATATATTGTGATGGGATCCTAACATTGCAGCACACATGGACGGATAGATGGCAAATGCAATTTAATATCAATAAATGCAAAGTGCTTAGCGTAGGTAGAGGAAACCCACACAATAGGTACACATTAGACAACCAAACTCTGGTAGGTACAGGGTACGAGAAAGATTTAGGAGTTATAGTTAGCTCTGAACTCCGTCTAGGGAAACAATGCATAGAAGCCAGAAACAAGGCAAATAGGGTACTAGGATTCATTTTTAGGAGTGTTAAAAGTAGAAGGCCGGGAGTAATATTAAAGTTATACTTGGCGCTGGTCAGACCTCATCTAGACTACGCTGTGCAGTTCTGGTCCCCACATTACAGGAAAGATATAGGTCTATTAGAATCAGTACAGAGGAGAATGACTAAAAGGATACAGGGGATGAGGAGTATTCCTTACGAGGCGAGGTTGAAGCTGTTAAATTTACATTCTTTAGAGAGACGTAGGTTAAGAGGGGACCTGATAGAAGTCTTTAAGTGGTATAAGGGTTTTAACAAGGGAGATGTAAGCAAAATTCTTAGGATCAGCAACCAGGGTAGAACAAGAAATAACGGGTTCAAGCTTGAAAAATTTAGGTTTAGGAAGGAGATAGGAAAAAATTGGTTCTCAAATAGAGTGGTAGATGAGTGGAACGGACTCAGTAATCATGTTGTTAGTGCTAGGACACTAGAGAGCTTTAAGAGAAGATTAGACAAGTTTATGGATGGGGATAACAGATGGAAATAGGTAGGTGTGTTTCATACAGGGACTGCCACGTGTAAGCCTGGTCGCTTCTTGCAGCTTCCCTTATTTCTTATGTTCTTATGTTCTTATACCTTCTCTCTCTCTCTCTCTCTCTCTCTCTCTCTCTGATTTTTCCTTTGTATTTCTTCGTTTCTTTAATTTCTGTTCCTTTGTTTACTTTTTTGCTCTTTTCATTCCTTTTCTTCCACAGAGAGAGAGAGAGAGAGAGAGAGAGAGAAGAGGGGATTATAGTAGTAATCGTGAAGAGAGGGAGAAGAGGCAGGTAGAGAAGGAGAGGAAGAGAGGGAGGAAGAGGAGGAAGGGAGGGATGAGGAGGTGCTGAGAAAGAGTTAGGAAGAGGGAAGGAGGAAAGGAGGGAATCAGGAGGGATTTAGTCGAGAAAGATGGAGGTAAAAGTGAGGGAAGGAGCAGTTTTCTACTTACCCTATGGAGAGAGAGAGAGAGAGAGAGAGAGAGAGAGAGAGAGGATATAATATAAAACTTTCCCTCCACGTTTATTACTACATATCATAATTTTCCTCTCAGTTTCCTCTCTCATTTGTCCTCTCATCTTTTTCCCCCTCTCATTTTTCCTCGCCCATCTTCTTTTTTCCCCTCACTTTCCTTCTCACCATCTTTTCTGTAACTTTTTTTTTACATTTCTCCTTTTCCCCTTTCTTTGTTAAATTTCCCTCTTTTTTCCTTGTTTCCTTTTATTTTAACTTTATTTTTCCATCACCTTCAATTCACTTTCATATTTCCCCCTCATACTCTCAATTCCCCTCACTTTCCCCTTATTTTCTCACCTGGTTTTGCCATCATCATAATCATCTCTTTATTGCCTCTTATCCTTTCCTTCCCCTCTCTCTCCCTGTCGTCCTTCTTACCTATTCCCCTCTGTCTCCCCTCTCCCTCTCCCCTCACCTCTCCCCTCACTCATAACTCACCTGTTCTCTCTCCTTAACTAGGCGCCTGGAGTGTCTCAAGCTCCCCGGGACAATGCTGGCGAGGGGAGAGAGAGAGAGAGAGAGAGAGAGAGAGAGAGAGAGAGAGAGAGAGAGAGAGAGAGAGAGAGAGAGAGAGAGAAGGGGGGAGGAAGATGAAAGAGGGAAAGAGGAATGATGGTAAGTGGGGAGGAGGAAGTGGGGGAATTTTGACGGTATTGTTGGCATGTCTTAATAATGAGAAAGAGGAAAAAGCTTGGTGATGGGGTGAGGGGAGGAGATGAGGGGAAAAATGTGGGGAAAGGTCAGATGCATTTATTAGTTACTGGGATAGGAAAAAAATTAAGACGTGTAGGTGTTTGGTTCAAGCACACACACACACACACACACACACACACACACACACACACACACACACACACACACACACGAAGAGGTGAAGGCGAGGGGAAAGATTTGGGTGAGGGGAAGAGCAAAGGGAGAAGAAAGAAGAGAGGAGGAAAAGACGGGAGCAGGAGGGAGAGGGGAGAGGGGAGAGGGGAACAGCACTATGGAGTTATATATCTCCTGGTCATTCCCCTCTCCTTCCCCTTTCCCCTCTCTCTTCCCCTCTCACTCCCCTCTCCCATGACATTTGTGGTGTGGGCGGCTCTGTGTTTGTCGATTCCAAACCTCTACTACCTCCCCTCACTCCCCTCTCACTCCCCTCTCATTCCCATCACTCCTTTCCATTTACATATTTCGAACAATTTTCCCCTCACTCCTTAATTCCCTTTAAATTCTCCTTAATTTTTGGCATCCTGTTCCCTCAACTCATCCCTCCTTAAGTTACTAAGCAAAGGGCAGAAGGGGAAAAGAAGGGAAAAGGGAAACTACTCCTTATTGCTCTGAAAAGAAGAACAAGGAGAATGATAGGAGGAGGAGGAGGAGGAGGAGGAGGAAGGGATGGAGGAGGAGGAGAGAGGAGAGAGGAGAGATGGAATGAAGATTGATGGGAAGGAGGGAAGGGAGGGAGATACAGGTGGTGGAAGGAGAGAGAGAGAGAGAGAGAGAGAGAATTCCAACCCTCTCTTTCACCCTCCCATGCGGTCGGTAGGTAGAAGCAAGAAATTGAGTGGCAGAGAGAGAGAGAGAGAGAGAGAGAGAGAGAGAGAGAGAGAGAGAGAGAGAGGAGGAGGAGGAGGAGGCAGCCGCAGGAAACTGACGGACAAATGAACAAAGTTAAGACAAATTGGAGTCAGGGAAGTTTGCATATTATCTAGACTGCTGACGTTTGTACAGAGATGCTGCGAGGAGGAGGAGGAGGAGGAGGAGGATTGGTGGTTAGGTGGAATGTAAAAAGACTCGCGCTGACACTGAAGAGAAGGAATATGAGGAAGAGGTGGAGGAGGAGGAGCAGGAGCAGGAGGAGGAGGAGAAGGAGGAGGAGGATATAGACAAGGTGAAATGAGATGAAACCTGATGTTGAAATGATCCTCCTCCTCCTCCTCCTCCTCCTCCTCCTACTACTACTACTACTACTACTACTACTACTACTACTACTACTACTACTACTACTTTCACCACTAAACCTTAACACTCACCCTTCTTCCTTCCCTCTCCCTTTTGCTATCTCCCCTCCCTTCCCCTCTTTTCCTCCCCTTTCTCTACTGTCCCTTCTTCCTTCCCTTCTCACCTCCTCGATAACAGTAATGAGAGAAGAAGTAATTAAAACATGAGGACTTTCCCTGTCTGTGTGTGTGTGTGTGTGTGTGTGTGTGTGTGTGTGTGTGTGGAAGTGAAGGAAATGACTCCACGCAACTCCACTTCCTTCTCTTCTTTCTCTTCCTCTCTCCCTCAATCTCTCTCACATTTCCTTCCTTCCACTTCCCCTCACCTCCCTCATAAGGCTTTCTCCCTCCCGACTCCCCTCTCCCCCTTTACCCCTCCTTTCCCTCTTCCCAATCACATCTTCTCCTTCCATCACTTCCCTTCTCATCAGTTTTTCTCGCTTCTCTCTTCTACCATTTTCGCTCTCACATCCCAAATATCCTCTCTTCCTCATTGCCCTTTCTTCCTTTTCTCATCTTCTCATTAGCCCTCTTCCTCCTTCTTTTCCTCCTGTAAATTAATGTTCCTATCTATAATGATAAAACAACAATTAAAATTCTCATCAATAAGAAATTAAGTGAAATAAGAAGTAGTTTTTATGCTCATGAAGTAAAATACAAACTTTCCTTACGAGATGATATTACAAAACTTAATTAAAATACAGATAGAGAAACGGAGATGGAAGAAAGAAGTGTAAGCAAAACCTGTAATTATCTGTACCTGAGGGGACCTAATGGACGCTCACACCTGTTCACCTGTCCTATTAACCTAACTTATTCTATCCACTTGTCCTATTTAATCCACTTGTATCATTTTCTTGACCTATGCACCTGTTCTATCCTTCTGTTCTGTTCTGTTCACCTGTCCTATCCACCTGTCCTGTCCACCTGTTCCACCCACCTGTGCTATTCTGTTCACCTGTCCACTCATTCACCTTTATGAGTAGCGGGGCCTCTTCTTCGGTGGCTCCTCATCATCATCTTCTGAGCGCACTATGATGACGCTGTCCTCTTCCCTACACAGCCTCAGGTTCAGGCTAAAGGGGATTGAGAACAGTTTTAAAGGAGTCGAGTCTGAGGTTAAGTGAATCGAGTCAGAGTCAAAGGACACCGAATCTGAATTTAAAGGAGTCGAGTTTGCGTTTAAGGGGGACGAGTCCGAGTTAGAGGGAATCGAATCCGAATTTTGAGGAATCGAATCCGAATTTTGGGGAACTGAATCCGAAGTTAAAGGAATCGAGTCTTCATGTGAGGGAGTCCGATCGCCCATCACGCCGCTGGACGAGGAAAGGAGACTGATCCACCAGGCCACTCCATTGGGCGGCCACTTCACTGCGTTACTCCACTGCCCCACCAGCGCCTGCACCCCCTCGGAGGAGACGTACCAGACCCGCGTAGGTCGCCACTCGGCCCAGTCGTCCCGCCTCTGGAAGAAAACCATATACCCCTCATCCTCTGACCTCATGGGCCACGTCGGGGGGGAGATGGTCGTGGAAGAGGACGAGGGCGGTGAGGTATTCGGGTCCTCAGAGAAAGAAGTGGACCTGGTTCTCTTTGGCATGTTGGTTTTCAAAGGACTCGTCAAAGTGTTGTTCTGAAGGTGAATGTTAAAGTAAAACTCTCCTTTATACTTTGTTTCTCCACATTTTCTCTACACTAGCTGGCTGTCTTGGTACAGGAGAGTGTGGGTGATAGCTGGGTTTTCAGTGCCTCCTTCACCCCTCTGCGTCTCACCTTCTACAGCAGAACCCTTCATTATTTACCAGTCTATTTTTCTGTATCTTGCTAGTTGTCTGTCTGTCTGTCTATCTATCTTTCTTCTATGTCTGTCTTTCTAGTTGTATGTCTGTCTACCTCTTTATCTATCTATCTAGAGAGCGGAAGTAGCTAAGAGGACCGGGAGATGAGGGGGTAGGTGACGGGAGGGGGAGAGTGGATGGAGGTAGGAGAGATGGGGAGAGTGAGGAGCAGAGGAGAGAGGAACGGGGCACGAGAAAAATGCAGGGAGATGATAGGCTGTCGTTGAGTCACCAGAGAGCGGACAGACGAACAAGAATAATGCACAATAAATTACTCCACAACAAAGACAATATCAACATTGACCTTACTATCACTCCCGCATTACATTACACAACATTAAATATGCGCTGAGTCAGTGAGTAAGTAAGATAAGGTGAGGAAGTATGAATATTTTAAGTATTATCCTTCCTCCGGCAACGTGTATCTTTTGTCTCGACTGAAGCTTCGAAACACTAATTAAAACTCACAACAGCTCGTCTTTCCCACCTATACACACTCAAAAACTCACCTAAACCTCACTCAGATAACCACTTCACCCTTATATTCCACCTACAGCACTTCATGATCCTTAGTTGCATTGAAATCGCCTGTAGAAGACTCACGCATCTGGTTCGCGCACATTCCGAACAAATGAGACAGTACCAAGGCCACATTCCGTTCACTTTCCTTCCTGCTCCTCACCGCGTGTGTTCCTGACCCTGTGCTCGTATTATCGCTAAATTCCCGCATCATCCTGCCTCTCCCAGCGATGGTCGGCTGTTTTACGTGTAGTGTAAGGTATAGTGATGTTGCCCTGAGTTTTTTTTTGTCAGTGTAGAGTATCTAGCATGCAAGTATTAGGGGTTTAAGTGAATCCACTGAATCTCTCTTTCAGATAGGTATTCCAGCACTGTTCTATTTTATATTGTCTTCCTCCTCTGACACATGCCAAAATGATAATCACTCCCAGTGTTGTTGTGGATCAGGGATGCTGTAAACTTTCCAATGACCCAGCTGTGACCACACTGAATGTTTCCATTTGTGACTCACAGTGCAAGGGGCCAGTCACACCCTGCCCTCTAAAGACAACTCTCTCCCTTCACACAACTCTACATGTACCTAATATGCAGACACCCTTCACTCAGAATTCAAAATTTATGATGGTGGCTCTTACACAAGCTTTGGAGTCCCTGTCTGGGAAGGAGACCACAAATGTCCCCAGGACGGACTCTTCTTCAGGTATCGAACCTAAGTGTCTTGACACCCTACTCAACTTTTTCTTCATTAATTTATGCAGCATTTGCCGCCTTATCTAATTTTCAATCTGTAGAACACCACCTCCCCTCTAATAAGCCTCATCTTCTTTTCGTCACCAAAATGCAGATGTCTGAGCCAACTGACAGTAGCTCCTTCTCTGTTCCCTCCTATTTTCTCCATACTCATTTTTAATCCAGAGCTGGATGTTGCATCTTTGTAGGCAATGACATAACTTGCTCTTGTATCCATGCTTTTCATCCTCCTCCTCCTCTTCCTCTTCCTCTTCCTCTTCCTCTTCCTCATCTTTGTCCTCCTCCTCCTCCTCCTCCTCCTCCTCCTCCTCCTCCTCCTCCTCCTCCTCAACATCGACATGATGCTACCTTCTAGATAGCTATCTTCTCTTCTTCATTGACTCTCAACTGTCCCCTTCTACACTGAACATCTTCAGTCTATCCTTTACTTATAATATAAACTGGAAACTTTGTCTTATTTCTAGCTAAAACAGCTTCTATAAAGTTAAGCCAGTTTTTTTTTCTTATCTCCTCCAATTGCTGATTCTGTACAGGGACCTTATCCATCCATGTAAGGAGTATGCCTTACATGTATGAGGAGTTCCACTCATAACACTGTAACAGACTTTGCAATCTCTCTCTCTTATTGCCACAATATTGTGTCTCTTGCTATCTTGTACCACTATTTTCATGCTAACTGCTCTTCTGATCTTGCTAACTGCATGCCTCCCCTCCTCCTGCAGCCTCACTTCATAAAACTTTCTACTTTCTCTCATCCCTATTCTATCCACCTCTCAATTGCAAGTGTTAACCAGTATTCTCAATCATTCATTTCCTTTTCTGGTAAATTCTGGAACTCCCTTTCCACTTCTGTCTTTCCTCCTTATGACTTGAGGGAGGTTTTGAGACACTTATCCTCCAGTTTTCATGAACATTTCTGACTGTTTAGGGACTGGCACCTCAGTGGGCCTTTTTCTTCTAATTTTGTTGCCTTTAGCCAATGCACATCCTACACAAAAAAAAAAAAAAAAATCCACTTTTGTAGATATCCAGACTTTCTCCCACTTTCTCCCAATCTGAGAATGGTTCCATCACATTTTACTGACATGCCACACATTCCAAGTGCACTTTCATTGCTCTCACTGTCTGTCCTATTCACCACAGCACCTCCCGAACAATAACATGCATCTTAAAGATGTATGAGATCTTGTAATTTATTCAGCCATATTGGCAATAATGCACCCTTTGACTTGATTGGAGTTTAGAGGTGTTAGTCACATGATGAGTTGGGAAGGTGAACAAGTGTTAGTACCTATCTGTACAGAGCCTGAGCTACATTTGTATCTATATTTATCCAATTTATCCCTTTGTTTGGTAGTTGGTGTGTTTGTGTGTGACCGCCAAAGATTATGATCCTGCTCATCCACAGACAAAGATGGCAGTGAGGGGGGGCAACACAGTGTTCATTGATGCCTCGGCACTTGGGGAGCTGACGAGCCAGCTGACGTCCCAAGACCTAGAGAGTCTGGTGGGCTTCAACATCCAGCCGGCAGACTTGGAGGCTCTGCAGGAGGCAACTGAGGGTCATGTGAGTATTACTGCTTACAGAGGCAAGCTTTCAGATTTCACTTATTTTTGGTGTATTACTAGCAGTAGTCAGAGGATGCTGGGGCAGTGATGTAGGTGAGAGGAAAACAGGTTCTTTTCAATGATTGTGGTGGCAAAGTGTGTTGAATATTTTGTGAAAGATAAGTTGCCAATAGAAGACATGATTGAGATCATAAGGAATTAGATACAACAAAAGCCTAAGGACTGGAGAGATAGATTGAATACAACCAAAGTTGGGTATTGAAATCCTGTACTAGATCATTCTCAATTTTTTTTTTACTAGACTTCTCAGAAGTTGACATTTCTAACATTTCTAAAAACTGGCAAGTGATCAAGGTTATTGTATTTACCATGCTGAAATCCTGCATGCCAAGAAGTATTATAATTGCTATGCATTATACACCATTCTTAGACAGTGATCCCTTAGTGTTGTTAGTGATCCCTAACTATTACTCTACTTGTTGATCCCAGGTGGTGGACACTCCTGGAGTGCTCATCTCTGATGGGGTGACAGTGGGCAACATTGTGGAGGTGGAGGGTGGAGAGAGTGGAGTGCTGGAAGAGTCTCAGCAGCTGGACTCCCATGCTCACCACCAGCCAATGGAAGTGGACACCCTCACTGACCATGACCAGGTCATTGGTGAGTATCAGCTGCAGATTTGTCATGGCCATACAAGGACAAAAAAAATAAATTTATAGTCCTTTCAAGCACTTATACATAATTGTGTGTTGGCCTTGATCTCTATCCACAGGAGGCAATATCAGGGAATGTATCACTCACTATTGTCTGCTGTGTGTTACATACTTTTGGTTCTCCCGCACAGGTGAAATGGACATGCTGCAGCAGGGTGGTGAGCTGATTGGCATGGCAGGAGAGATGTCCACAGGCGGTGAGGCTGCCACCACCTCGGCTCTGCTGGCTTCTGTGTCTTCGGGTGACTCCTCTTCCTCCCAGATAGTTTCAGAGACGCCACAGCTCATAAAGAGCAGCTTGGGCCAGTTTGTAGTTCTGCAGCAGAACCAGGTGAGGCTACAGCTGCTTCTGTAGTGCTACTGTAGTGTCTTATTTATTCCTACTATCTTTTCATTGTACCCTTACTTGCAGTAGTCTCCCTGTTTTTTACATTATGGCTAGATGTTGCAAAAGGTGACAGAAACACATGAATGTAGGGACTAAGGATGCCTTCTCTGTACTTTTATTCCATCATTTACATTAGGTGTGGCAGCTTTTCTTTGCCATCTCAATACCAATATATTGATGTGTATATCAGTAGATCCAGGCTGGACCTGTCAGGTATTGACTGTACATTTTATGTAGTAGTAGTGTGGGAATTACAGCACCCAACAAATAATGGAGAAATTTCTGAATGTTTTATCGAAATTAGTAATATTTCTCAATGAGACGGAACTCGGGAGTAAAAGCAAGGTGAACAATTTTTACTTATATATTTCAGCAGAATAACATCTCTATTGGTTCTATGGCCAACCGAATCATCACATCGGGCGGCCAGGTCGTGAGCACAGTGTCGGGCCCTAGCAGCAGCAACAACAGCAAGCCGGTGGTGGTGAACACATCTCAGCTCAGTGGGGGAGTGAGGCAGCAGATGGTGGTCACCTCGCAGGCCCACCCAGTGCGGACGGAGCATCAAACCAGATTCCTCCAGGAACCATCATCCCACACACCACAAAGCCACAGCCTTCTCGCACAATCATTGATGCAAATGGGATCAGACCAAGAAAACCTTGCAACTGTAAAAAGAGCCAGTGTCTTAAATTGTGAGTATTCTTGCTTACTTTAAAAAAGCTCCCCTCCACCATATCCTCTTCATGCCTTCCTTCTTGACATCAGAACTACAAAAAAGCTCATTGAGTCCTTTCCTATCAATACACCGGTACCCATTTTGAGAATGTATGAGTAAACTGTTTTCCCACATTGGTGGTTCGTCAGCATGTGGCGAAATGGAGGCTATTTTGCATGTACTTAAGTGACCTTTTCTTTCTTCCTTAGATACTGTGATTGCTTTGCAAATGGAGAATTTTGCAACAACTGTAATTGTGCAAACTGTTTCAACAATTTAAATCATAAGGAGGATAGACAGAAAGCAATCAAGACATGTTTGGATAGAAATCCCCAAGCTTTCCGGCCAAAGATTGGCAAAGGTGGAAGCGATAATGAAAGGAGACACAACAAAGGCTGCAACTGTAAGTGGTCTGGGTGCCTGAAGAACTACTGTGAATGTTATGAGGTAAGTGTATTTTTATGGATTATTTTTAGTAAATGCATAGGTGGTATTTGTTTTGTTGCTATCAATATTTTGTAGATACAAAAGGCATCTTTTACCTGCCACAAACAAAATATATAGTAATTACTTGCACCATTTTATCATTTAACTAATATGTGATTATTTGCAGGCCAAGATCCCATGCTCCAACATGTGCAAGTGTGTGGGCTGCAAGAATGTGGACATGACACCAGCACCGGAGAGGAAGGGACTGATGCAGCTGGCCGAATGTGCTGAAGCACGGGTCAATCAGCAGAAGGCCGTTAAATCAAAATTACCTTCATTCTCACATCACTCACCCAATAAAATGATTCTTCCTACCACTTCAAAGTAAGCATTACTTGAGTACTTCAAGACAAATTTTAAACCTAAGAAATGTTGGCCCACTTGTAGCAGGAAAAGAGCATCTGAGGAGCCATAGTAGTTTTTGCAGGATATCAAAGAAACCATGAAGTTGCTTTGGTAATAGAGCTATTGATTTAATCTTTTCATAAATACCATACATCTCTTAAAAATTCCAGTTTGTGGTAAGATAACTATAAGATGACATATAGCACATAACAAACAGTGAGATAAACAGTCCTCAAGAAGAATTTGTCACAAGTTTTTATGAACACAATGTCATTTGGGGAAGAAAATTCAAGCAGAAAAGAAAGATTCTAGGCTCTAGAATCTTTCTTTTCTGCTTGAATTTTCTTCCCCAAATGACATTATTTCATTATCGCTTCCACCTTTGCCAATCTTTGGCCGGAAAGCTTGGGGATTTCTATCCAAACATGTCTTGATTGCTTTCTGTCTATCCTCCTTATGATTTAAATTGTTGAAACAGTTTGCACAATTACAGTTGTTGCAAAATTCTCCATTTGCAAAGCAATCACAGTATCTAAGGAAGAAAGAAAAGGTCACTTAAGTACATGCAAAATAGCCTCCATTTCGCCACATGCTGACGAACCACCAATGTGGGAAAACAGTTTACTCATACATTCTCAAAATGGGTACCGGTGTATTGATAGGAAAGGACTCAATGAGCTTTTTTGTAGTTCTGATGTCAAGAAGGAAGGCATGAAGAGGATATGGTGGAGGGGAGCTTTTTTAAAGTAAGCAAGAATACTCACAATTTAAGACACTGGCTCTTTGTACAGTTGCAAGGTTTTCTTGGTCTGATCCCATTTGCATCAATGATTGTGCGAGAAGGCTGTGGCTTTGTGGTGTGTGGGATGATGGTTCCTGGAGGAATCTGGTTTGATGCTTGAATTGTGCTGTTGCTTGTAGTGTTTGACTGAAGCTGTAACATAGCAGAATTTAATTTAAACTTTATCCTATGTTAGGTAACAATTTTGAAATATTTTGTTGTTGTTTTCTTCCTGATTAAGAGTGCACCAGAAATTACAGAGACACAATAAAACATCTTCCAAATACCAGGTCCACCAGAAGCAGGATGTACCAGTATGTCACCTGCCACCTAAGTGTTAATATGATAGCTTGGTGTAAGTGACAACTGCAGTGTGAGCACCAAGGTACCTGTGACATGTAGTGAGCTGGGATCATAACCACTGAACCTGGCTGGGTGTTGGAAAGGACTCCTGGGGGCAGGGCAGAGGCTGGGAGGGTCAGGTTGGTCTGAGGCATCCCACCCGACACATTGGACGAGCCTGAGCCGGACACTGGGATGATCACGCGCTGCTTGTTCCTCTGCATAGGAGTGGTGAGGGGATTAAGACTGAAGTTACTTGAAGCAATTTAATTCAACATGAGAAAAAATTACATGTACACCAACTCATCATTTATTTGGTTCTACTATTTCAAAGGGGGAATTAGTTTCAACTAGAGGTGCATGCCAAGTATACAGTACTGTAACCATCCTACCCATGGCTAGTTACCTGCCATGTGTACTGCTACATACCATACCAACACTGCCATCACAGCATGGTAATCATAACAGTAAGAGCAAAGTCAAACTTACGGTCTGATTGGGAGCAATGGGCATAGCCTTAATTTTGATGGGCTGAGAGGCAGCAGGAGCAATGGGCTTGTTGGTGGGAGGTGTTGGGCGTATGAGTGTGGCGCTGCCTCCTCCTCCTCCTCCTCCTCCTCCTCCTCCTCCTCCTCCTCCTCCTCCTCCTCCTCCTCCTCCTCCACCACCAACTCCAGGACTCACTAGTCGAATATAGTTCATCTGAAGCACATACAAAGCAATCAGAAAGCAGTACATCATTATCTATTATTATTATTATCATTATTATTATTATTATTATTATTATTATTGTTATTATTATTATTATTATTATTATTATTATTATTATTATTATTGCTACTACTATGTTTGATCAACTTGAATAGTTGATGTCCTACTCTATATTTGATCAACTTGAATAGTTGATGGATATGAAAAGAAGAGGAAGCAAGGAGAAGAGATTACAGAGTTACAAGAGAGTATTCAAGCTTAAAACAGACAATTCTGTTTAGAAGCCACATATACTATCACATAACTAGAAATGAGGGAAAGGAGGGCAAACTACCATCCTGTGCAAAGGGTCACACAATTGATCCCTAGCTACATCATGATCACACACCAAGTACCGCAATACAACAGGCTACAACCTTCCCCTGGAACAATTTTAATTTTACTACTACAGAGTGGCGATATTAGCACCAATCCCGGCCCCCAGTGTAGCAAAGTGATTGAAAATAGTGTGCAGACAAGAGAGGAAGGTAAAAGACGCCCAAAAAATACATGTGCGCATTGTGGGAGAGGAATTATTAAAACCAGCAAAACAAAGGAATGTGAAGAATGTAGCTGCAAAGTTCACTTAAAGTGCATGAAAAATATAGTACAAAATAAGAAAAGTGAAAGGAAAATATGTGAATTGTGTAAAAAAGGCATTTACAGGAACAGTAAATCATTAATATGTGATCTATGTAAAAAAGAAACTCATCTAAAGTGCATTAGTGGTAACAAGAAATACATTACATGGCAAGAAAAACAGTGTAAACACATATGTAATTTGTGCTGTCTAGCTGAATTGCCTTTCCAAGAAAAGCATCACACTGCAAACGCACAGATAAATGAAGGTACAGGCAATATAAATGAAGAAGTTAATGAAGAACATACTGACATCACTACACCATCAAAAAGTGACAACAAAATTTATGAAACTTTTAATAACAAAGGGTTACACATAGTACACATAAACAGCCGCTCACTCATGAACAAACTGGAAGAAATAAAGATATTGGCACTCAAAACTAATGCGGCAGTATTGTGCATTACAGAAACTTGGCTGGACGATTCAGTTACCAACAATGAAATAGAAATTAACGGATATCAGGTAATAAGAAAAGATAGAAACAGGAATGGAGGAGGAGTGTGTATATACATAAAGTCATGTTTAAGCATCAACCAAAGAAATGATGTTGACACAGAGGGACTTGAAGTGATTTGGTGTGAAATACTTTTGCCAAAGACAAAACCTATTATTATTGGATGTTGCTATAGACCTCCGCAGCAAAATAATGTTTTAGAATTGCTTGAAGAAAATATCACAACATTTTCCCAAGATGATGAAGTTATAATTCAAGGTGATATGAACATATGTGTTCTTAAGAAAACAGGACAACTGTACAAAAGATATGTAAATTTAATTAAAATGTTTGGTATGGAACAACTAATAAGTGAGGTGACCAGGGAAACCAGTAAATCATCAACTATTATAGACCATATTATATGTAGCAAACCTGAAAAGATTAGTCAACAAGGAGTACTGCCAATAGGAATTAGTGATCACTATATAACATACTGTACTAGAAAGACAGTGAAGGCATGTATAAATGGTCATAATAGTATTAAGATCAGATCAATGAAGACATATAATGTACAGATATTCAATGAGGAATTAAGAAGCCAAAGCTGGAATTGTGTTTATGAGGCAGAAACAGTTGACGAAGCATGGAACAGTTTTAAAAACATTTCCATCAAAGTAATTGACAAGGTAGCTCCGGTAAAAGAAATTAGAATCAAACAAAGAACGGAACCATGGATAACTACACAAGTACTAGACATGATAAAAGAAAGAGATAGACTCTTAAGTGAATATAAAAAGGATAAAAACAACAAATATAAATATGACAAATTCTGCAAATCAAGGAACAAACGAATAACGAATCAACATATGCAATAATGAACAAAACAGGAGAACTACTAACAAAACCACAGGAGATTGAAGAAAGATGGAGAGAATACTTCCAAGAACTTCTAAATGTGGAGGATGTGGAAGTGGATGAAGAGCGGAATCTAGATATACAGGAGGAACAAGGAGAGAACCCAAATGAGATCAGTATAGAGGAAGTGAAGGAGGCACTAAAGAAGATGAGAAGCGGCAAAGCCCCAGGGGACGACGAGCTCCCTATAGAGCTATTTAAAGCTGCTGGGGAAGAATGTGTAGAGTGGATGAGGTACATTTTCAGTAATGCGTGGAAAGAGTAGAAAGTGCCCCATGACTGGCACAAAGCAATAGTATGTCCAATATATAAGAAAGGCAGTAAAACAGATTGTGCAAATTATAGAGGTATATCCCTGTTATCTCATGTTGGAAAATTGTATGAAAGAATAGTTGAGAAAAGATTAAGAACCTGTGTCGAGGAGAAACTAGGAATATGGCAGTATGGTTTCAGGCCCAATAGGAGCACGACAGATCTAGTGTTCACTTTAAAGATGATAATGGAAAAGAATTGGGAGTGGAGCATTGATAAATATGTGGCTTTTATAGATCTGGAAAAAGCCTTTGATAGAATTAGAAGAGATTGCTTGTGGAGAGTCTTACAACATCAAGACTACGGCATAAACTCTAAACTGATACGAGTAATTAAGAGTATATATAAGAACACGGAGAGCAGAGTCAAGAACAGAGAGCTGGAGAGTGAATGGTTTAGCATTAAGACAGGAGTGAGACAAGGGGGAGTGCTCTCTCCTTTGCTATTCATTATGTACATGGACAGATGCCTGAAGGAAGTGTGTGTAAGGGAGGATAAAGAGATCACGCTGCCCTATGCAGACGATGTCGCTGTCGTGACAGGAAGCCAACAAGATCTTCAAGAGGCCATGACAAGATGGAATGATGTCTTAAATAGGGAAGGAATGAGAATGAACAAACAAAAAACTGAAATAATGAAAGTTGGCAGAATAAAGGAGGAATGTAATATTTACATAGAAAACGTTAAACTGAAGCAGACCGACAAATTTTGTTATCTGGGAGTACTTTTCAACGAGGAAAACAGACAGAATATAGAAATTTTAAATAGAATACAGAAGTACAATGCAAATGTCAGTGCATTGTATCCCATACTTAAAGATAAGAATATTCCAACAAAAGCTAAAACCCTAATATTTACAACAATACTAAGACCAGTACTTCTATATGGGTCAGAAACTTGGACACTGACAACAAGAACATCTTCACAAATACAAGCAGCAGAAATGAGAGTTCTGAGAATGATCCGAGGTGTGACCAGACTTGATAGAATTAGAAATGAAGAAACCAGAGAGAGATTAGGGATAACATCTGTACTGAAGATAATTGAAAAGAACAAATTGAGATGGTATGGACATGTCCAAAGAATGGAAGATACAAGATACGCAAGGAAGTTTCTGGAATGGGTTCCTCTAGGCAGGAGGCTGGTGGGACGACCTAGGAAGCGATGGATGCAGGGAGTTGAAGAAGCTGCTGAACGAAGAGGAAGAAATCTACAAGAAATAACCAGAGATGAGGATTTCATGGATAGAGACCTTTGGAGAAGATTCGTAGAGGCCGGACACTGACAGGCATTGCCTACCTTGCGTCTGGTGAGAAAGGAACAAACTACAACAAAACATAAGAAAAATAAAATCTGAATATATCTCTGATAAAATAAAAGAAAATTCTAACAATAACAAGAAATTATGGAAACAGCTCAAAAACTTAGGTTATTCTGGACAATCAAAGGAGAATTCGAAAATAGTGCTTAAAATTGAGGATGAACTGTGTTTCAACGGAAGGAAGATATCAACATACTTTAACAAATTCTTTACAACAGTAGCATCAAGTTTGGTTAGTAAGCTGCCATATGCAGATAGAATTTTTAACACTGACTCTTATAATTTTAAAAACTACTACAGATCCAAAGGACTCATAGAAAATATGTTCAAACTAACCGGGGTAACTGAAGAATACGTATTCAATATAATAAGGAAACTAGAAATAAATAAAAGCACAGGCTTAGACTGCATACCAGCAAGGTTTATAAAAGACGGTGCACCAATACTAAAAGGTCCTATAACTCACATTATCAATAAGTCAATTTATACAAATGAAGTACCACAAGGATTCAAAGAAGCTAGAGTAAAACCACTGTACAAAAAGAATAACAAACAAGAAGTCAGTAACTACAGACCGGTTAGTATCCTTAATATAATATCTAAAGTACTAGAAAGAGCTGTTTATGATCAGTTATCAGATTACCTTAAAGCAAACAATATCATTTATGAATTTCAATCTGGATTTAGAGATAGTCATTCCACAGATACATGTCTGATTCATTTGTTAGACCTACTAAAAACTAATATATCGAAAGGGGAGTATACAGGCCTAGCTCTCCTAGATCTGCAAAAAGCATTTGATACTGTTGACCATCATATCTTGTGTGAAAAATTAAGAGCAATGGGTGTAGAGTCAGTGGAATGGTTTTATTCTTATCTAAGTGGAAGAAGTCAAATTGTGAAGATAGATGAACATTGCTCGGAAACCAGAAATGTATCCTGTGGGGTACCACAGGGAAGCATTTTAGGTCCACTCCTGTTCTTATGTTATGTAAACGACATGAAAATCAGTGTCTCGTGTAAACTTTTGCTATATGCAGATGACAGCATTTTGATTGTTCCACACAAAGATGTAGATTTTATCAAAAATAGACTAAGAAAAGAACTTGAATCATGTAACACCTGGATGATAAATAACAAGCTGTCTTTGCATTTAGGAAAGACGGAAATTATGTTAGTTGGATCAAAAACAAAATAAAAAAATGTAGATGATTTTAATATAACATGTTTGGGACAGGACATAAATGGAGTAAAATCAGTAAAATATTTAGGAGTTCAATTGGATCAGTGTGTTTCAGGGGAGCTAAATTGTAATCAGATAATCAAGAGGATAAATGCAAGGTTAAAATTCATGTACAGACAAGCAAAAGACCTTGATCAAAAAATTAAGAAAACCTTATGTAGCTCTCTAATTCAACCTCACTTTGATTATGCATGTTCCTCTTGGTACTCTGGACTGAGCAGTAGATCTAAAAAACAACTACAAATTTGTCAAAACAAGATTATTAGATTTATTTTAGGTTTAGACCCTAGATCTCATATAGGACAAGTGGAGAGAGGAAAAGTAAATATGCTTAGTGTCAAGAATAGGGTTAAAGAATTAAAATTAAGCCATGCACATAATATCCATAACAACAGAGGACCAACATATCTAGCAGAACATTTCCATAGGAAAACAAATACCCACACAATTAGGACTAGAAACAATGATTTAAACTTTGGTATGTCAATTGCAAAGGGTCCCTCAGCACATACCTTTTATCATACAGCCATTAAAGACTGGAATTCATTACCAAAAAACTTACAAAACATACAATCCAAACACCTGTTCAAAACAGGATCTGTGTCAACAAAGTATTAAGTGAGGGCAACATTTTGTGAAATACAGAAATTGCTGGATGACAACATTTATGATGAATTCCTGGCTGAAAAAAGGACACACAGCATACATTCTAATAATGAACAGTGAGTGGAAGTCACTCACACATTCATTTTTACGTATATGTAGATACAGATTATAATCTCTTAGATGACTTAAGGGAGTCATAATTTTAGTGTATCTGTTGTAACCCAAGAATCACCAAGAAGAAATCAAACACATGAGCTATCACCACCCTGACAGATGAGAGGTGAGATGTGACCATCGAGATCAACATGCGGCAAGTCATCACAAGACTAACAGACCCAGAGAACAGCAGTAGATTACAAGAAGAGGTACCAAGGTGGCTGTCACAAAATTAGTACACAAGGGAAACAGAGGTCACCGGCAGCAAATGACATGGACAAGATGGACAGCTGGCACAACATATGAAACGCTGCCTCCTTGTTCCTTATTAGATGTGATTTACCAAAGTTACTAAAAAATTTTAAAAATGGAAAAATAAACCATGATTGAAGTCTGAGAAGATAAATCTAGTTACTTGAAAAATTAGGGAAAAAAACAAGATCGTGCAATATGGAAGCATGACATACCTAAATATTAATCTCAACTCCTCAAATACGAAGAAGCAATATAAATAATGATGAATGTTGGATGCATCCACTGACAACTCTCTACTTACATAACTTGTTTCTAGGATGGTTAGAAAATTCAACAAATGATTACACTATTATATTAACTGCACTTTAGGATGGCTGGCACTTAGCCACCAGTCACAGGCAGCCATTCATACCATTCATAGCCAAGCAACACACAATCCTGCACCATAACAATGTTTAGAGGGATAAATGGTAATGTTGCTGAACTGATAATTAACAATGACAACTTATGTAGGGAATTACAGATAGAAGTTTGCTTAAATCTTGTATTCCTATGTATAAGAGTTTGCACAATAGCTTCTGCCCATCCTGCATGTAAAGCCTTGTTTGTAATATGTTGGCTAATAATGCACAATATTCCATCCCTTCATGAAAATGCACATAGCTTTTCTCTGTGACATCTCACCTAAAGATTCATAATTCTTATCATATATATTTTTAAAATGGAACCTCCAATAAGAAAAATATATTCACAGTACAGAAAATAGCATAAATATAGAAATAAGACTTAAAGAAGCACAAACAAGACAAAGGCCGGAGCTTGCTGATGAAACACACAATAACGGCAGCCCCTTATAGACAAGCAGGGAGGAAAGCAGCCACTGCCAGACAACCCACCTGCTGTGTGGAAGGAGGGGCTGGGGCAATTTTGGTGGGTGACTTGGAGGACACAGGGACCAACTTATTGGGACTCTTCACAGGGGACACTCCACCCATACTCACCCGCTGCACAACAATCTGCTGAACGGAGGCTACATTAACAACCGGTATCTTCCTCCTTGCACGGAGCTTCTTTCTTCGAATGTAATCTACAGAGATGCCTGTTTCTGGCAATTCCCTTACAGGATGTGGATGGCCATGGCAAAAGTCTCCATCTGCACCTGTCCATGCACCTCATCCCTGCACTCTACTGTCCTACCACTCTCTTGTCCTTGCTCTCATATATTCTAACAATCTATCCTCACACTTATTGGGGAATGTCTCCTTAATTGTATTCATCTTTACACTTTCTTTCCCTGTCTACTTTCAGACCTCTAAAGATTACCAACATAGCTTCTTGTAGTTGCAGAATGATATCCAGAATTCTGTTCAATTTTTCTGATGGCATTTGAGAGGGAAGCTGGAGCTACACCACAACTCCATTTACCTTTCTGGGATTTCTGATGCCTCACTTTTTCTGGAGATATCCCTTAATCACCTTATTATTATTATTCCTACCATAATTACATCTAGCTCTGATCTTCATCTTAGCTAAGTCTACTTCATCAAATGGAGGAAAATGAGTGCAGGGTGATGGTGTCATTCTGTTGGAGAGAGAGAGAGAGAGAGAGAGAGAGATGCTGCATCAAGACAAAACTCAGGTTCACCAGTGTTCCTTCCTGACCTTGTTTGGAGATTGGCCCTGTGGCTTGGAGGATGGCAAGAAACCCACATGCTGTGCCTGCTGCAAGGTCAGCTTGGCAGGGGAGGCTGCAGTATTACCACTCTGGCTGGTGATGAGGTGCACCTGCTGGTTCCCAATGTTGCTCATGTCCCCGCCAGCCTGACTGCTGATGATCACCTTGGTCACCGTCTGCACAGGCAAGGCAGGCATGTTAGCATGTCAGTTGGAAACGTTTCTCTCACAGCTACATCATCACAAGTCCTATATGCTCTCAAACCAAAGAGGGTTTATGGTCAATCAGTTATGATACCTGCAATGTGGTCTGGTGTACATACATGTCTACTCTCACAACTGACCCTTGTAGGCTCCACAAACTGATGGTACTTACAGGTGACTTGTTCTGTTACTTACCTTCTAATCCAGCAGCAAGACGTAGGATGCTGTGTGCTCAGTGTTAAATGTATGTGTGTGTGCGTGCGCGCTTGCACCAGCGTGATCTGGCAAGGTGAAAGGTGCGTTTTTGAAAGTTGCCATGCTCCTCTCACCTTCTTCCTCCAGTCAGTGTTGTAAATGTGATGTTCACTACTTTACTGTCAAGGTGATGTAATTAAAGAATGCTGATTACAGTGAATATGCTAATGAGAGGCAACCCTTTCATAAATCTGCTGCGGGTGGTCCTAATGAAGCGTAACCCTGCAAACTTTCGCAGGGGAAAGAAAATGTTCTCCGAAAAGTAGCCATAGTATAACTAAGGGAAGAGAGAAAGAAGAAGAAAAAAAAAAGTACTTCAAGAAGCATCAGGAGGCAGACCATGAAAGCAGGCAAGACAGAGGGTGAAGGCTAGGAAGGCTTATTAGGCGGGTGGGAGAGCGCGATGGCTTGGTGGGATTGACTGATCCTGTGGGATGTACTGATGCCTTCCCTTTGCCTTTCTCTGTACCATCAGTCCCGGGACTCAGGCTCTGCGTCTCACGAGGAAGGTATAAAGTCTTCCTTGGTGTCTTATGGTACGTGCACTGAGAAAGGTGGTTTCCCCGCGTGAGCAAGGCTTTCTAGACTTGGCACACGTGTGTAGCATACACGGTGCCGGGTCATGGACAGTAAAAAGTCGAAATGTGTGAAAGTGGAATTAATCTGTCACTCGAACCGTAGAAAAAACACTTATCTTCAATTAGAGCCTTTTAAATGTAGAAGTCTTGTTAATCTGTCACTAGAACCGTAAAAAGACCCTTAAAAAACAATGTAGCTTCAACTAGACCTTTGGAAAATAGAAATCATGATAATCTGTCATTAGAGCCGTTAAAAAAAAAAAAAAACTTAACAACCCATGTAACTTAAACTAGGTCCTTTGAATGTAGTGGAGGTGCGGCACAGAAGTCTTTCAGAATAATGGTCGTGGAGCTGCGACACTGCCAGGTAAATGATTCAAGAAGTTAGGTGTTTGCCGTATGACCCGATGCTATTACTTGCTTTGGTGACGCCAGATTAACACTGAAGGCCGTATTCTTAATCTTAAGGAATCGGCAACGACCTGATGATGATGATACACACACACACACACACACACACACACACACACACACACACACATTTTCCTACCATCTACTGCGCTTATAGCATTTCATGTTATATTTGTTTATTTTTGTAATTTAATTTTCTATTATTTTTCAATTGAGTGTTGTAAGGGCTTCCCATAAGTAGACTCTACTTACCTTTCAGCTGGGTTATCCACCTACTATCTCTAATAGTGCCCGTCCCTTATGCCAGGACGCAGGGCTCCCTGTGCACTCCATCATTACAGATTCACTCTATCCCTCGTGTTTGCGTATACCTTTCTCTTCCTTCCAGTGAGGTAGTCAGCCTGAGGGTCCTGTATTCAGCACATCTTTTGTCGTGTTCTATAAATTTGCACTTTAATTGCAGCCCCTTAATTTCTTAACCACTGTATAGATGGCACAATTCATAATGTATATATTAATGTAATGTAATGTGGCAACGATTGTGGCAATATTCTATTATGATAACAAATTAAGCCAACAAAATCTTTCACTCACAAACGTTCATGTGGACCGTGCAAGAGAGTGGAACCTCTCACGTGGCTAGTCGGGGGTGGTGAGTGATGCGTCTCACCACCAGGTGCTCGACACAGGGCAAGAGAGGCCTTTCATCACCATCCTGCCGGTGCGTGAACGCCTCAATTACCATACTATTCGCACACCCTCCAAGAGGGGAGTGACTCGCAAACTCTTCCCAGAGTGGAGAATGAAGCGAGATGTGGCAACCTTAGCAACAGGTGACTATATAAGAGAAATAATACGAGCCTCAGTCCACACTGAGCAAGAAAATTAACTAAGTAGCAAGACGGACTGCCCGTCATCTATCATCTCAAACTGTACTTCCACTTCCAACTTTAACACACTTCTCTCTCTCAAATTCTTCTTTCAACCAACTTTCCTATCCCCAATTCGTTCGTTCGTTCGTTCAGTCCACACTGGCGGCAGCTTCCAGCTTCAGGCGGGACAGTTGGAGCTCTCGGGTTGAGACGGGCACCAGGGGACCGAGCCTCTGACGCGCGCCACACCGCCCCTCGCAAACACCAACCGCGCCTCCCTCACACCCTCGCCGAACACAACAATACCCCAACGGCAGCAGTGGTTTTGTCCTTGTGAGTACAAACTAAGGCTTGTGTTTGTACATATTAATTACTGATTAATAGGATATAAGGCAAGAAGGAAAAATTTTCCTGTTTTATTATTATTATTATTATTATTATTATTATTATTATTATTATTATTATTGTTTAAGTTTTATTATAATCGAAAGAAATGCGATGTCACTGGTAGTCGTGAGAGTTTTAGTGATACAGGTACAGCTTCAAGAACACACACACACACACACACACACACACAGAGCATCCATCGACTCACTCAACCGACCTAACCACCCAACCACCCATTAAACTCCAACCCGATCTCCTACACACACACACACACACACACACACTGTCTACCCACCCACCCGCTCATCCACGTAGCACCCCCCCTTAGCAGTCTCCCCCAAACACATGCAGCCCCGCCCACTCCCCACCACCCACACGCGCCTTACGCAGGTCATTCCACCGCTGCGTACGGTGCCCCGGTCAGGCACGGGTCCCGTCTCAGTGGTCGCGTCATCTTACTGGGAAGAAAATAGAGGAGGTACAGAGGTGTCCCTGTCAGTACTCCCTTCTCGTGCGTCAGATGTCACTATCACTCCTACTACTGTTACTGTTACTACTGCTACTACTGCTGCTACTACTACTACAACCACCACCGTACTGCTTTTGCTGCTGCTGCCGCTAAAACAATAACAACAACAACAAGAACTACTACTACTACTATTACTACTACTACTACTACTACTACTACTACTACTATTACTACTACTACAACTACTACTACCACCACCACCACTACTGCTACTACTACTAGTACTATTACTACTACTACTACTACTACTACTACTACTACTACTACTACTACTACTACTACTACTACCACCATCACCACCACCACTACTACTACTACTACTACTACTACTAGTTTTATTAATGCCACTGCCACTACGTGTATCTCAATTACCACCGTCACCACCATCATTACCGCTACCTTCACTACTACTATCACCACCACCACCACCACCACCACTACCAGTACTACTACTGCCACTAACGCAGCCAGGACCTCTAGCACAGAATCATAATAACGAAGCTAACAAAGGCCGCCCCTCGTGGCCCGCGGCTGCTGGGTGCCAACTAATGGCAAGGCATGTCGAGCGTTTAGCAACATTTTTATACAATGTATTCAAGGCACAAAGATGACAAGCTGCTTCCCTGACGTCCTACTGCGTCAGATCCTCGAGGCTCTGACAGGGCAGGGATAACGGCCAGGGGTGTGGCGTAGCTCGTGGGTCTAGCGGGCGGGGATGATCTGTGCTGGCGGCTCAGTGGATGGTAGACGAGACTGGCAGGGATGACGGACTGGGGTGTGGCTTAGCTTGAGAGTCTAGTGGGCAGGGTTGTGGTTTGCTGGCGGCGTGGTGTCTTGGTGGGCAGTGAGCTGATGTGTCTGTGGGATGGTGGATCACTGGGGCTGGGCTGGATTAGTGAACTTTTGTGTTAGACTGGGTATTGGTAGGTTGGTGGACTGAAGGACTGGTGGGTTTGTGGATTTATGGGTAACTGGAATGGGGGGACTTAAAGTATTATTACACCTGAGGACTGATGACTGTGTAGAGGTAAGCTGCCAGGCGGTGAGTGGAGGTTTCACCAACATAGTAGCGACACTACTTCCCTTTAGAGACAGCACGTCAGTTATAAGTAGTCTTGACATACGCACATACATACACACAGTCCTCCCCTTCACAGAGAGCACACTGATTTAAGTTAGCCTTCACACACACACACACACACACACACACACACGGTCATCAGTCTCGCTGTCTTCGTTGCAGCCTCGTCTTTATCAAAAACCTCTTGCCTTTGGTCTTGTCTTGTCATGTATCACTGAGCATGGCGAGCTTCACCGCGGTACTCCAGCGTGCTATTCTTGAATGCTGCCACCCAGTCGTCGGGCAAAAGGCAGGAGGAAGACGGAGGCAATGATGGATAGAGAAAGATCACCGATTTTACTTCTTTTCTTTGAGTGACTGGTGACTTCAACTAGTGATCGTTCTCTGCCATTCCTTCGACTTGGCCTAACAAAGACTGACTTTCCGACTGGCTTAATGTGATGCAACAGTGATGTCATATGTCGCTAAGAGAGAGAGAGAGAGAGAGAGAGAGAGAGAGAGAGAGAGAGAGAGAGAGAGAGAGAGAGAGATTGAATAAAACCAGTGTAGGTCGTGACACACTTTAATTGATGCATAATCCAATACTTTGAAAAAAGAAAGTTAGACTCCATTTTTCATCTCTTGCTTTTCGGATTAATCTATGTAGAGAAACATGCAAATTTATGAATGGTGCATATTCATGAGTCATCTTAATCTTTATCCTCACTTAGTTTTCTGTTACAATCACCCGTTATTCTGTCACTTTTACTAATAGCGCGCTATGTAACTCACTTTATACCCTTTTGGATGTAAGAGGGGCTCTGGCAAAGGGAGACAAAAGAAAGACAACAACCCCACTGAGGTGCCAGGCCCTACCTTCCGTAACTAAGTATTTCTCCCTATAGGCTACATTCAAATAGTCGGGGGAAGGACATTTAATTTCAAACAATAAGGAACAGCTGCATAACAAGCTTACCCCCGAGGCTTCCTGAGCTACCTAACTTGATCTTCTTACTTACTTTCCCGAGTAGAAAAAGAGGGAGTGAAAAAGTAGAGAGCACGTACCATATATATATATATATATATATATATATATATATATATATATATATATATATATATATATATATATATATATATATATATATATATATTTTTTTTTTTTTTTTTTTTTTTTTTTTTAAGAGATGCTACTTTCTTTATTGATTAAAAAGGAAGCCTCACTAATATCCTGGCAAGGCGGACTGCTATTCTCATTGGCTGACCAGGAAGCCACGTTAACTCTTGATTGGAGGATGTGGAAATACGAAAGAACCACTCAGCTCTTGGGAAATTTGTCAATAGGGGAAACCAGCCGCGGACAAAGGGACGAGTGTGGGCGTTGGGAGGGAGGGAGGGAAGGCAGGGAGGAAGGATAGGTTGGAGGGTGGGAGGGCAGGAGAGAGAGAGAGAGAGAGAGAGAGAGAGAGAGGGTGCCGTATTTTCAGAGGTCACAAAGATAATTAGCCTGGTCCTCATGGATCTTTTTTTCCACTGATGATGCTGAATATTTGTTAAATTATCAGCAAAATCATAAAAATCCCAACAACTTCCACTAGAGCTGTCACAACCAGTGGAAATAAGAAGACATGGAAACATTTTAGAATACAATTCACGAACTACGAAGAAAAATAAAAGAAATATAAGAGCGCCTAGATGCAGTACTTTATTTTCATCCCTTCCTTTTTTTTTTCTTGGTTTGTTTCGAGCTCGTGTTTTTGGGACAGACAATTGCGTCACGCACGGCTGAGGCTCGCACGGCGTCATCAAGGGGACACACGATATGGAATTTCCGGCACAGTTTTTTTTTTTTTTTTTTCACCTGCATGTTGTGGGAGCGTCTATATAGATTTCAAAGGGACACATAGGAAAACAATGAAGAACGGAACAAAAACAAACTACTAGTCTTTAAGTGGTTTAGGGATTATAACAAGGGGGACGTAAACAAAATTCTTATGATCAATAATCAGGATATAACAAGAAATAACGGTTTCAGACTTGAAAAATTTAGGTTCAAGAAAGAGATAGGAAGGAATTAGTTCTGAAATAGAGTGGTATATGAATGGAACAACCTCAATAATCAGGTTTGTAGTGTTGAGTCAATAGGGAGCTTTAAAAGAAGATTAGACAAATCTATGGATCGGGATGATAGGTAGAGATAGGTAGGTGTATTTCATACAGGGGCTGCCATGTGTAGGCCTGATGGCTTCTTGCAGCTTCCCTTATTATCTCATGTTTTCATGGAAGAACACTGAGAAGAAGAAAAAAGAAAAAAAACACCAGCAGATATATTAAACATTGTGCAGCAAATAACACTCTCTCTCTCTCTCTCTCTCTCCCTCTCTCTCTCTCTCTCTCTCTCTCTCTCTCTCTCTCTCTCTCTCTCTCTCTCTCTCTCTCTCTCTCAGCATTATTATTTTTTCTATTTGCATCAATGTCAATTTTATGTCACTAACGAGTTAAACATTTCACCACAAGACAAACAAACGGACACACACACACTCACACACACACACACACACACACACACACACACACACACACACATGTAGATGGCCACCATGAGATCTATCCTTCTTCCTTAATTGTCTTTCCACTCCCACCTGTTACGCTGAAGCTTTTTAAGAAATTACACACTACTGTTTATTACTTTTATCTCCGGGTTGATGCGAGCCCCAGCGGGGAGTGGAGTCTCCTTGTTACTGCTTGGCACACTACTACTAGTTATTACTTGAGGCAGGCAGGCAGGTGGGTCGGGGGGGGGGGAACAGATGGATGGGTAGCCAGGTAGATAGGTAGATAAAATAGATAGATAAATAGATGGATAGAAAGATAGATAGATAGATAGGTATATAGATAGATGGATAGACAGATTGATAAATAGATAGATAAATAGACAGATTGGTAGATAGATAGACAGATAAACAGATGATTTGATACATAAACATGCTGAATGAAAGAATCTATGAGTTTGACAAAAGGAGGCACGATTTCAGAGAGAGAGAGAGAGAGAGAGAGAGAGAGAGAGTCAAGGAGATGAGACGTAAATACAGAGACAGACAGACAGACAGACAAAAAAGAGACAGATAGGCAGACAGACAGACAAGAGACATACCCTAACATGAATAATACTAACCCTCTTGGCTGTCTGAATACTCCGAGGTCCAGCGGCCACTGTGTCTCTCCTTAGCCTGAGCAGCAAGACACGCTGGAGGCGGCTCAGGGGATCTTTCATTAGCTATTATAATCCACGTCTTTCCCGTCGAGCGAGTACTTAATGGGATGAAAGAAGCTGGAGAGAGAGAGTGAGAGAGAGAGAGAGAGAGAGAGAGAGAGAGAGAGAGAGAGAGAGAGAGAGAGAGAGAGAGAGAGAGAGTTGGTATATTCCCTTTCTTATATTATACGTTCACCGTCCCTGTGTGTGTGTGTGTGTGTGTGTGTGGAGAGAGAGAGAGAGAGAGAGAGAGAGAGAGAGAGAGAGAGAGAGAGAGAGAGAGAGAGAGAGAGAGAGAGAGAGAGAGAACATTTTAGGAAAAAAATTTGCTAACAGATTAACATTTGGCGTTTAAAAACAATAGTTAACTTACCTTATCCTCATCCCCATCCCTCTCTCTCTCTCTCTCTCTCTCTCTCTCTCTCTCTCTCTCTCTCTCTCTCTCTCTCTCTCTCTCTCTCTCTCTCTCTCGTTCCATAATAACATTAATATCAGAGGAGTGCTCGAGTGGCATGTCCCGCGGCGCTCCTTCCTCCCTTCAACTGATGAACCAATGTTATTCTGCCGCCTGTGTATGTGTGTGTATGTGTGATGGAGACACAATCACAGATGCCGGCAATGAAGGGGGCCAGGCTCCATAACGTCACAGCGGCTCGTCCCTGAGTCCTCCCAGCGCGGCGTGTCAAAACAGGCGTGGTCACGTGGGGTGCAATTTTGCCCTTCCTTTGACACCAGTGTTATCAGGACCCTGTGAAGGCCCGCCACCTCATCAACATTTCCACATTTCCAGCATGCGGCCATTTTTACCTGTTCCTTTCCTCACATCAAGGCGGGAATACTCAGCCAGCGTGGCGGAGCAGATAGTACCTCTGCCAAAATTGTGGGTGGAATGGAGTGCAAGGCTTCTGCTATGGTCGCTTCAGTGGACGGCTGCGTTGCCGGTGGTATTGAGAAATCGTGGGGATATTGGTGCAATGGTGATGTATTTGTTGTCTCCTAATGTGTAGCATTCTGTAATATATTATATAATGCTATAAGGGTTTTGTTTATGCTGCATGAGTGGACCGCAAGAGTTGTTTGGTGGCTTTAAGTAGTTGTGGAAATATTGGTCTAGGGTGATGTATCTGTTATCCCTTTATGTATAGGAGTTTTGTCACGCCACATTAATGGGCCGCTGGGGTTGTGTTGTGTGTTCAAGGGGTCATGGAGGTAATAGTCTGAGGGTAACACCTTTGCTATTATATAGTCCTTCATGTGTACAAATCAGCTATATTATGCTGTTAACGTTTTGATCTTTGAAATATGAATTGTTTTGCAAGGGGAGGCTTACACCAGCTGTTCCCATCTGTACAGTGACATACTGAGGCGAGGCGGATCAGGGCAGAGGCAAGACCAAAACATCACGATACATTAAGGTGGATAACACGGGATTATGCGAGGTTACATGGAATAATCTATATTACTAGGAGAGCTGGGTTTATCTGCTTCACGTTTTCACAGCAATGAGACCTAATTTGCGGACAAAAGCAACACCACTCAGCGCAGAATGGTTGATAATCCACGAGATAATCAAGGGAACTTCAAATATTCCCGCTCTATGAAAAGTTATCGGCAGATAATTCTATTTGAAGAGGAAGCTTATTATGAAATATCAATTAAAAGTTACTCTGTCGTTATTGTTATGTAAGAAAACACGCTTAAAATACCTCCATGTATAATGTTCATAGAACCCGTGCCCGTGCGTCAATTAGGGCAAGAGTAGATTGACGAGATTGAGAGTGGCTGGTGTGCGAGAGGAGAGACCTGGGGAGGAGGGTGCTGGTTATAAACCAACTAAGCTGAGGGAAGACCAAAGAGAAATTTATTGGATGCACTGAAGGAAGACAAGCGGATGATGAATATAACTGAAGACGCAACAGACAGAGTAAGATGGAGACGAATAATTCGCTGTGACCACACCTAACGGGAGTAACCCAAAGTATAATAGTTAATAGAATTTTACTATCGCGCCTTCCATATCAATAGTTCATGCTTAATTGAAACAGTAAATCAAACCATATCATACAGGTCTGTTAATGTTTGTTCCTCCCTCATGTTAATTTTTATAGTACAGCGATGTATGGCAATGTACGCAGCTATATTTGCAAGCTTTCCTGTGTTATCGGGAGCTTTGTTGCGCCTTCCTGATTGCATTCCTGTAGTATCGACTCTTCTATCTTTCCTTCTTTGAGTGCGGTGGCTCTTCCCGGCCTTTGTGTCGCCTTGCCGTGTGCTCCTGTATGTTGGCGGGCCCAGGGCGGGAGGGGAGGGCTCGGCGGGCTCCCGTGTACTCCTCTGCGGTAAGGGTAAAGGTGCAGGACGAGAGTGATACGGGGGAGTGTCTGCGAAATTATCGATGCGCCACATTGTCTTGCTTTCTTTCATGCTTGGGTGAAGTGCGCGCTGTTCTCTCTCTCTCTCTCTCTCTCCTCTCTCTCTCTCTCTCTCTCTCTCTCTCTCTCTCTCTCACTCTCTCCTCCTCTCTCTCTCTCACTCTCCCTCTCTCTGTTGTTGTTGTTGTTGTTGTTGTTGTTGTTGTTGTTTATGTTGTTTATGGTTGTTGTATGTTGTTGTTGTTGTTGTTGTTGTTGTTGTTGTTTGTTGTTGTTGTTGTTGCTTGTAACTTCCGGGAGAATCTTTTTACTTACTTCTCTGCCAAAATATCTTTCAGTAACGTCAAGTTCTTTGAAACACACACACACACACACACACACACACACACACACACACACACACACACACACACACACACAAACACTAGGGAAAAATCCAGCTCGAGCCCCTTAAGAACGCTGCCGCGCTAACAGGATAACAGGCGGTATTGGATCTTACATGGAAGCGACTCAGCGAAGGGAGGGAGAATGTGTGTGCGTACAATCAGACTTCCGAGGCAAAGGAACCGCGTACATGTAGTTTTCCATGCATCCAAGAACTGAATACAAGGAGGAGAGAGCGAAATCAAAATGAGATGAAAAGAAATAAGGTATTCTCAGATTCCGTCTATCAAATCGAGGAATAAAAGGGGTTGAGGAATGAAATGCAGACTGCTCTATTTGGCCAGGAGTGATATAAAGTCGTGGTGGTGGTGGCGGAGAGTAACAAGCGACGCACACACAGGACACTTCACACAGAAGGTGCAGCGTCGCGTGTTTCCAGAAAAGAAATCACGTAGCTTTGAAATTCCGTAGCAGTGCAGTTGTTAGAAAAGGCGAGGGGCGGTGCGAGGGGCTGTCAGGGTGCTCGAGTGAAGCAGCTTTGGGCCGCAGCAAGAGAGGGTGAAGAGCGATGGAGGCAGGGTGCTGGGGACCCTCCCAGGCGAGACACACCTGGTGACCCTCGCATCTACATCACTCCGTTTTCAAGATTTACACAGATACACCCAGGCCAATAAAGGAAGGGAAAAGGCCAGCGAATTGCCGCCTCCTGTGTGCGAGGAGACAAAAGTGCCAGAGGGACTGTTAAGGGAGCTCGGCGAGAGTCAAGAAGCAAGGCGAGGCGAGGCAGCATTTGCATGTTTTGGTGTCGTCATTCCAGCGTGCTGAGACGTTTAAAGTAGAAGTGCGCAGCGTCAGGAGCAAATCACGGCCTGTAATGACTGTGGCTCCTCATACGAAAAGAAAGAGGGGGACACAACAGGCAGACACTTGATAATGAAAATACAGAACATATAAAAGGACATAAATTCAAGAAGATAGGAGAATAGAAATTGAAAGACGGGTTATTTGGACGAAGGAAAGAAAACGAGCGAGTGGCGTTACAAAGGCGAACCTCCTGAACTACGAGTGAATCAAACTGTCCTGCTACTACGAGGAGTCTCGGCGGGTCATCTAGACGTCGTTAAGGGTCACGCAGTAATGACCTTTCACATTCACACACCAGAACAACTGTACAGCTTGGGTTTTTTCGTATGAAAGGGCGCGTCTATGATTGTTCTTCATCCTTAGTAAATAAATGATACAAGGTCTTCACTATAACCTATGTTGGGAAGGAAAAGTAGAATGAAAAATGAAAATGTAGAAAAAAAAATAAGAGAAAAAGGAAAGGAGGGAAATAATTCAAATAACAAAAGGAAAAGTAAGAAAATATTAACTTATATAAAGATACATGAAAAAAAGAAGAAGAAGAAGAAGGAAACTCTCTGCTGGAATGTAAAACTAACTGCTCAGAAGAGTTTTACCTCACGAAAGTAACATTAATCCCTCTCTCTCTCTCTCTCTCTCTCTCTCTCTCTCTCTCTCTCTCTCTCTCTCTCTCTCTCTCTCTCTCTCTGATAGGTCCAACTGTCGCGAACACCAGATTAAAAAAGTTGGCACTTCTCAATTTGAAACATTTCCTGAGCCATCTGTCGAACCTTCGTGGTGGTGACAACACCGCTCCGAAACACTGCCCGGGCTGTCTTCTTCTTCCTCTTCTTCCTCTTCTTCTTCTTCTTCTTCTTCTTCTTCTTCTTCTTCTTCTTCTTCTTCTTCTTCTTCTTCTTCCTCTCTCTCTCTCTCTCTCTCTCTCTCTCTCTCTCTCTCTCTCTCTCTCTCTCTCTCTCTCTCTCTCTCTCTCTCTCTCTCTCTCTCTCGGCAGTTCTGTAATCTCCTTTGACGATCTTAAATAGCTCTCTGGATTTTGTTGCTCTTTGGCTAAATTGAAGGAACTCAGCAGTGGCCCTTAGAGAGCAAAAGAAACTATTTTGGAGAGAGAGAGAGAGAGAGGAGAGAGAGTAGAGAGAGAGAGGAGAGAGAGAGAGAGAGAGAGATTACATACCTTTCATATTCGCTGCAGAGTAGTTACAAAGATTAACTTAGTTTCTTCCCCTTTTTTCAGCTGTAAGAGGGAGACTAGAAAAAAAAAAGTGAGTATTCAGCCGTTTGGGAAATCAGGGAGCAGTTTGCATCGATTTATCTTTCTCTCCTTTAATCATCAGCTGCCTTAATAGAGACGAGAACCTGAAGAACTTTTTACTACGTGATGAACCAACCAGCTCTCTTCATTCCATCCTTCCCTCCTTCCCTACCTCATACCTTACTTTCCTCCTTCCTTCTTTCCTTCGTTCCTTCGTTCCTTCGTTCTTTCCTTTCTTCCATCCTTTCTCCCATTCCTTCCCTACATCATGTTTTTACTTTTCTCCCCCCTTTTTTTTATTTTCTTGTATGAAATATTGGAAACTGTCCCGCTAATCTACATGTTTCGAAGTCTCTCTCTCTCTCTCTCTCTCTCTCTCTCTCTCTCTCTCTCTCTCTCTCTCTCTCTCTCTCTCTCTCTCTCTCTCTCTCTCTCTCTCTCTCTCATACACAGCTGTATAATCACCTATTTAGGTAGTTTGGTTTATGTTAGTTTGGCTTTAGAAGATCTAATACTGTTTAGGTTAGTCTGGCTTCAAATATCAACGCACTTATTGGTTATCTAGTGGTGAGGGACTGAGGTAACTGAGTGTACTGAGGCAGCGGGGCGTGCAGGCTGCTTGTGTTGTTACTGGCAGCCACAGATCACAATGTTAAGCTTCGGATTGGCATTCTAAGTTGTCTTGTTATTGGCAGGCTCAAAGGGCGACATGTATTTAGTTTGGCTGTTAAGAGATGGAAATACACTCTTTATTGTGTGTCGTGTAAGAGTGGGTTTAAGAGATACAGGTGATTAGTGTAGTTGTAATACAGTATAACGACAGAGTGATGCATAAATAAGCACACACTGATTTCTGTGTTGTTGTGTAACGACCGGTAGTAATTTGAAGCTGCTCACATTCACAATCCAAGCGTGTGACGAGACACTGCCAACACTTTTGTTGTCATTCTTATCTGTGTCGTTTTCATGTAACCCGTACTCTGAAACGCTTTAGGTTCTCATCAAGACTATTTTCAAAGGCTACAGAGATGAGAAGTCGGGTTTTCATTTTCTTTTCCTTTTTTTTTTTTTTTTTCCAGTGATGGTGTAGAATCCTTGTTAACCTGTCACCGGCACCATGAAACACACTTCGGAACCCGAATGCCTTCCACTAATACTGTTTAGGTTAGATTGAATTTAAGAGATCTAGTACTATTTAGGTTAGCTTGGTTTTGTTAGTTTGGCTTTAGAAGATCTAATACTGTTTAGGTTAGTTTGACGTCAAATATCAACGCAGTCATTGGTCGAGTCGAGATAAGACGCAGAGACGTTTCAGAATATGATCCATGGTGCGTCTTTGTGTCTGCGGTGGAGCTCAAGATACAAGTAAGGACTCCAAAAAAGTAACCCGAACTTTCATTAATTAAGAGTTATGAGATTAGATTAATTAGACGAAGCTTCAAGGAAAAGTATGGCGAATGTTTGTATCACTGGTTCTCTTATCGTAACAGATAAGGTATCATCTGCTTGTTTGGCTTGTTTGATAATCACTAATATCAATTGCCGAGGAAGTGTCACGGAAAGCAATTGTTTTCCTTTAATAATTACGTGATAACTCCATTAGCGAATATTGCACAGCCGTGTTGTTCAAATATTCGCGCTGGGCTCATTATGCAAGCTGAAAATGCATTTAATCGAGGTGGCATACGCAAGCTCATTTATTTCCGCTGTTTGTTGCTATCGCAAAGTAATTTCGTCTTGGAATGTGCGGGAATGCATTCTAATTACTATGAAAGAGTTCTGGGTGTTGGTGGCTTGAAAATTGCATTAGCGGTATGTGTAGCATTTAGTGTGTGTCTGCTCTTTAGAGATTTCCTTATAGTTATGTATCTCCTTTTCCAGATTCTTTCCCTTTCGCTAAAGTCTGTATATTAGATCTCTTGTTTCCTCAGCTTCATTGTTTTCAAAGCCAAATAACAATCTTCCCACAATTTCACACTGACAAAATATTCTATGCAAGGTTTTTTTGACTTCATGCACTCTCTTCCCTCATCATTACATCCCCTGCCATCCAGGATAGTGAAAGAAGTGAGTGTTTGGAGTTACAAAATGTTACAAAAACGCGACACCGCTGGTCACACACTGACGGGCCGCTGACCACTCCGCCAGCTCCGGCCACCGCTCGCTTGATATTGCACTGAAGGGACTCTGCTGCCACACTTGTATAACTTTGTAATGTGGTTTTGTTATGAGGCAATACACGCAAGGGAGTCCCCTGCCAACGCTTGTATAATTTTGTAATGCGGTTTTGTTATGAGGCAATACACGCACATTACTCTTGTGTGTGCGTGTGTGTGTGTGTTAGGGAGATAAACAAACGAGCGGTGGGGGCGGGCTGTCACCGGGTCACATAATTACTGCTCTGCTTCACGGGGGTCTGGTTAGAGTATCATGGAACCTCTCCGCCCCGTCCCACCGCCCCGCCCCGCCTCTCCTCTGCCCCGCTGCTTGTTCCGATGCGGCCCAGAATAGTGTCACAGCGAGGCGTCACACTCCATGTATTTATCTGACAAGCCAAATCTCACGTATGGTGCAACATAACTACACCATTATGAAACATTTAACGACTCAGAGACTGTTCGTGTCCCTGCGCAAGTTTTTACGCTTTATGTGTTTGCTTGTGTAACTCATTCAGCACTATTCAGTTTTCTATCTGTCTATATACCAGGCTGGCAATCCCACACGGGGTGGCCCAGACAAGACACCACACACTCATAACATACACCATTCACACTGTTGGTCCCATCGCCCCACTGTAAAATCATTACTGTTGGTCAGATGTCGACTAATTATGTTCCCCTTGAAAATAGCTCTTATGAGAGAGAACGTATCAAAATAGGATCCTTATAGCCTGAGATACCCCTTCACTCTGGCTAAGCTGCGTAGGATGCGGTGGCTAAGAATGTATACAGACAAGGAGGCAATGAAATAATGCAATGGTAACAGAGATGAAGAATGTGATATTGGCACATAGATACTCGATTTCAAGGAACAATAGGCTTGACTGCAGTGCTGCGTTGGCTATTGTTTCCAGCTGTAATTCTTTAGCGTTACGTTATGTGCAGTAATCCTGATTGTCCATCTAGGAAAAGGGACCTCTCTCTCTCTCTCTCTGCTGAGGGCTCCACTACGAAACTTGAAATCTGATAGACTGTCAGCAAATCATATGGAAGGTAACTGCAAAAACATTTTATTTCCAACCGTGACTGTACATCAATAAATCACTACTTCCGGCCGTGAGCGCACATTGATAAACTCACCACATGTCTGTCTGCCTTTACCACTACTTCTGACCGTGACTGTACACCGGTTTACAAAAATATGTTCCTCATCTGTCTGCTTTTATTACTTCTGACCATGACTTCATTCAATAAATCACTACTTCTGACCGTCACTGTATACATCATTAAGCTCACCATTCGTCTGCCTGTCCCGCTTCGCTTTCCCCATCAAGTAAGAGTAACACCGCAGTGCATCCTGGGCCACATGACGTCAATCCCTGCCACCCCACGTATCCCATATAACCCTTACTTCCCCCTTGCCCTGCGTCATATCCCTAGGGGGGGTCTTGAGGAAATCTTCTTCCCTCCGGAGAGTTTTGTATATTTAGATAATACGTCCGTAATTTACAAACATCTGAAAAATAGAGTGACAAGTATTAGGGGCGGTCATGCAAGTCCCGCATTAGAATGTTTATATCTGGCTGGCTGACTGCCCAAAGTCTTCCTCCCCTTGCAGAATGGTGGCCCTAGTAATGCGAGGAATAAACACGGATTCCATACACAGACCGGAGCGAGTCTCTCTCTCTCTCTCTCTCTCTCTCTCACTCTCTCTCATCTCTCTCTCTCTCTCTCTCTCTCTCTCTCTGCTCTCAAATTTTCTTTCCATTGTATAGCTATGTATTTATTTACCTACCTACCCACCTACCTACCTACCTACCTACTTATCTATCTGTCTATCTATCTATCTGTATCTATTTGTGAGTGTCTGTCAGTCAATGAGTCGGTCACTCAACTCATGCGATCAAGCAATCAAACATTGTATCTATCTGTCTATCTATCTGTGTGTGTGTGTGTGTGTGTGTGTGTGTGTGTGTTTCGGTTATATTTCCATGCACACGCACCACAATTGGCCATAATGTCACTTGGGTTAAGGAAACACATCAGTAACCCAAAAATAAGCCGCGTGTCCCACTCCAGAGAAGAGAGAG
Source organism: Scylla paramamosain (assembly GCF_035594125.1). NCBI lineage: Eukaryota > Metazoa > Arthropoda > Malacostraca > Decapoda > Portunidae > Scylla > Scylla paramamosain. The sequence goes on from NW_026973713.1 coordinate 327,316, forward strand.
AGAGAGAGAGAGAGAGAGAGAGAGAGAGAGAGAGAGAGAGAGAGAGATAGAGAGAGAGAGAGAGAGAGAGAGAGAGAGAGAGAGAGAGAGAGATAGAGAGAGAGAGAGAGAGAGAGACGGAGAGACAGAGAGAGAGAAAAATAATATGAAATACCACAGTAACCATCAACATCTAACCTCCTCCTCCTCCTCCTCCTCCTCCTCCTCCTCCTCCCTCCTCCTCCTCCTCCACAAACAATAAGTACCAGCAGCTCATTGACAAAGCCCGCGTTTCTCTCCCGAAGTGCCGAGTGCTGTATCTGCAAACCACTTTGAGGCGAAGGGAGTTTTCCCCCGCGGTGATATATATAAATGGAACTTTTCAGGCCGTTCTCCTCCGCGATGGTTTTATTTAGCTTAACACTGAAATTCCATGCGTGGGTGAATCTTAATGTATGTATGTATGTTTGTTTGTATATAAAAAATAATAATAAACGGTTTATTATTTAGGCAGTTGACAAACTGAAAATGTACATAGGGGATGGGGAAAAACTTAACATTAATCCTAACGGTAAGACTAATCTAGGAGGGAAATAATATTGATTGATGGCTCGCACCATGGTGGGAATCGCACTGAGTCTGTACCGGTCTGTGTCTGTGTGTGTGTTTGTGTGTGTGTGTGTTTCGTGTGTACGTAGATATATGAATGTGTGTGTGTGTGTGTGTGTGTGTGTGTGTGTGTGTGATTCTAGGGTAATTTCGTCTGTCTTCATCTCTTTCTTTGTTCTTCTTTGGTCTGTGTGTTTATCTGCCCTCTCTCTCTCTCTCTCTCTCTCTCTCTCTCTCTCTCCTCTCTCTCTCTCTCTCTCTCTCTCTCTCTCTCTCTCTCTCTCTCTCTCTCTCTCTCTCTCTCACCATCTATCTACCTAGGTACCCATCGCATCGCATCAATCTCTCAGTGTATAATCCAGCCAAGGGACCCCGCCGCCAACGAAGGAGGGACGAGACGATAAGATTAATTACAAGTGCGTCCCTGCCCCTGCTTCCTTCTTCCTTGCCTCGGCCTGGTATGTGAAACTCCAGAGCGTCAAACTGTCCTTCACCTCCTGTCGCCCTCCCAGTAATCTTCGTTCAGCTCACTGTTTCGGTTATTTGAGCTTATTTTCTCATTTCCTTCCGTTCCGTTGCCTCTTGGAGTCTTGTTTCGAAGTACTCAGATGCGAATGATTGAACTTCTCACCTCGTGAAGGCGTTTGACGTGTTTATAAGCAGGAACACTTGAAGCACTTTCTCATAAGGATGACTTTTTCTAAACTGGTTCAGAGTGGAAGGAGGGAAATCTGCTTGATAATACCTAATCTAATCTAATGTAACCTGATTTTAAACTCTTACCCTCACATTCTTATATATTTATTTACTAACTTATTTATTTACTTATTTATTCATTTATCTATTTACTTATATATTTTGTGCTCTTCACCAGACTAACTGATAAAAAAAAAAATCCCTACTTCTCGTCATATTTTTTCACACCTATCTAGACTTCTTAACACTCACGTAAAAAATAATAACAAAAACTCCTACTGCCATCTCCATCCAACTCCAGTGTTCGCTACGTGACTCTCCTTTATGGGACGCGAGGCCAGGCGACTTTTAGGGGTTTTCTTGAGGTTTATAATGTATAGTGCATGTATTTTGTCCTTTTGTCCCGCCCCATTAGTGTTACCGCTATAGAAAAGAAGTAAGAAGGAGGAGGAAGAGGAAGAGAACGAGGAGGAGGAGGAGGGAGAGGAGGAGGAAGAGGAGGAGGAGGGAGAGGTGGAGTTACAAGAGGAGAAGGAAGAGAAGAAAGAGGAAGAGGAGGAGGAGGAGGAGGAGGAGGAGGAGAAGGAGGAAGAGGAAGAGAAGGAGGAGAAGCAAGAAGAGGGAGATGTGGAATAACAAGAGAAGAAGGAAGAGGAGAAAGAGGAAGAGGGGGAAGAGGGGGAGGAGAAGGAGAAAGAGGAGGAGGAGGAGGAGGAGGAGGAGGAGGAGGAGGAGGAGGAGGAGGAGGAGGAGGAGAAGGAGGAGGAAGAGAAAGGAAGGAAAAGCATGACAAGGAGGAGGAAGAGGAGGGAGGAGAAGGAGAAAGGAAGGAGTAGCGAGTGAAGGAAAAGGATGAGTGGGAGAAGCATGACGAGTAGGAGGAGGAGGAGGAGGAGGAGGAGGAGGAGGATGGGAAACGGCCTTTTTTTCTAGTCACTGAACATCATTATAAGACTGGTGAATAGAAATGATTTTTTTTTTTCCCATACACTGAACTATTTTTTCCTCTGCGAACTCCGTAGATAACCTTTGCCCTTGACTGGAGCACCGGGACCTCAGCTGATAGATAAGAACATAAGAGCATAAGAAAATAAGGGAAGCTGCAAGAAGCCATCAGGCCTACACGTGGCAGTCCCCTCTATGAAACATTTCTATTTCATACAGATCTTTTGTTCGAGTCTTGATTTCCCTCGTGAAGTGATTCTTACAGTGGTGGCTTATGTGATGACAGTAGTAGTAGTAGTAGTAGTAGTAGTAGTAGTAGTAGTACGTAGTAGTAGTAGTAAGTCAGTAGTAGTTATTATTATTATTGTTTAGGTCTTCATGGATGTTTTTCCTATTAATCATACGAAATTTTTGCTAAACTATAAGTAGAATCATAAAAACACCATTGAAAACCACAGTATCTTTTCTATCGCTATGAAGTTACCAGTAGTCGCTATGAGGCGGCGAAACGTGTGGGAATACAGGGACTCAGTGATCTACCGTGCCCGCTACATGAATAATCATCGAGTGTATCGTGTATTCATGCCACCGCCGCCCAAGTGACCCGAGGGACCCGCCCACAACACCCTTACGCCTACCCTGATCCACCTGACTCGGGGGGGCGGGTATGTGTGTATTGCTTTCTATATTTAGCTTTCGTCGTCTGCACCACATCATCCGTGCACTTTTTTAACGTTCTTAGCCTGAAGTGTCGGAAGGCAGTCGTGGTAAAACTATCCTTTCGCGAACAGATCTTTAGAAACTTATTTACGTACTAAGCTCTCTTAAATATTTTTGTAGTCTGAAAAAAGCTAAGATTAACTTCCTTCACGCAAACTATTTTTACACAGTTTTTAGAGGTTAGTGAAGAATGCCCATGGTAGTCAAAGGGTTGAATTTGTGGCGTCTTAGTTAATCGGTTCCCTCCCGCAATGGCGCAGGCAGATTTTTCAAGTGACACCTTTGTAAAGGCTCATGCCGCCTTCCAGAGCTCCCGATGCAGTCGCCGTCGGAGATTAGATTGATAGGAAGCATGTGAGTGTTCTTCGGCCATTCGGTAATAGCTTCTTAAAAAATTACCAGCGTTATTGCTGTTTTCAATTGATAAAAAGAGACCCATGAGAACCCCAATTACGATTATAGCCTTTGAAATCAGTCGTAACGGGAGTTTTCAAGGCAGCTTTTATGATTCTAGTGGCAGATTAACAAGGATACTGCATCATTGATAGGGGAAAGACTAGTGAGAACCATAACAATGCTTGTGGCCTTTGCAATTAGCCGTAATGAGAGTTTTTAAGTAAGCTTTTTATGATTCTAGCGATGGATTAACAAGAAGGAGAGCTCAAACTATTTCGTGACACTGGGCTAAGACCCATGTACAGTAAATGCATATCAGTAAGGGCCGGGAGGAAGCCCGGGCCACGCGCTACCCCGGTGTGGAATGTGATAAAAGCATCCCCTTGTGCCTGGAAACAATGGCTATTCACAACACCTCCTCGGGAGAAGAATGTGTAACAATAAGGAGTTTAAATTTTAAGAGCAATCGTGGAGAGGGTGACAAAGGCGGGGGCAGGGATACGGCTGCGGACTAAGTGGCAGCCTCCTCTGTGTCTGTCTGTCTGTCTTTCAGTCCGTCTGTGTGTGTGTGTGTGTGTGTGTGTGTGTGTGTGTGTGGGTGGGTGGGTGTGGGTGGGTGGATGTGTCTACTGGTCTTTGTCACTGTCGTCCCTTTGTCTCTCTCTCTCTCTCTCTCTCTCTCTCTCTCTCTCTCTCTCCTCTCTCTCTCTCTCTCTCCTCTCTCTCTCTCTCTCTCTCTCTCTCTCTCTCTCTCCCTCTCTCTCTCTGTCCTCTACCACTTTGCACTGACTACACACTTCACAAGCATCCTTCATCTTATTAGCGCTCCTTCCAGTCCTTTGCAACGCACCCGCTGTTAAAAGGAAAAAGTACCTTAGCTGGCATGTTGTTAGAGTATTCCCTGCTGCTTCGCCTGTCCTCACGCTTCCTTCCCTCTCACTCGTGCTATCATGCCTTCTGTCTCTTCGTCAGGAGGTGCAGTGCAGATGTCCTGTCGCCAGCCGTCGCTTCTCTGCCACAAGGGGTAGTGCACGCGGCGGGCGCTCATTAAGGGAAGCCCGAAATATGTGGGTTATTTAGGTGATGAACTGGGGGGTGTGAGGCTTGTTTTGATGAGGGACAGAGTGGAGTGGAGCAGAGAAGGACAGAGAGGAGCAGGAGTGGGACAGGGTGGAACAGATTGAAACAGAGTGGAACAGAGTATGTCATTGTGGGAGAAAGATGGACAGAAAGAAAGAATAATTTACAGTAATTTACATCTAAATCTGCCTTCTCGAAAACAATGGTTAATTTAGCGGTACCATATTTATCAACAACATAAGGAACTCCTTCAGCGCCTCCGTCAAGAGATTAGCTCCTGGTATCCGCAAATTTTCGACTTAATTCTTTTCACACAGCTGTTTCGTAATACAAAAACAATAATTTACATATATACCTGCCTCCTTGTAGAAATAAAATGCTTAGTTTATCAACATCAATATAGGAAACTCCTTCAGCGCCTCCGTCAAGAGATTAGCTCCAGGTATGCCTAGATTGCCTCACGCCCACGTAACCTGCAATGCCTGAGGCCGCGTTCACACCAAGCGAGTCGCGTCGCGTCAAGTCAAGGCAAGTCATCATGCGTCATGAATCGCCACCCGAGTTTAACATTAATTTGTATGTATATTTGAAAAAACCGTTCACACCAAGCGAGTCGCGTCGCGTCAAGTCACGGCGCGTCGCGTCGCGTCGAGTCACAGATAGGGCTGGACCCATTTTCTACATCAGTCACAGCGAGTCCGTCGTTGCGGGAGCATGATGGAAGTGGAATTCCTGATAAATTTAGTTCGAGAACGCCCCTCCCATATATGATCCTAGTGACCGCAACCACCGGGATCGGGATGTCATAGCTGCCCTGTGGAAGGAGGTTGCTGCTGCAATGAAGAGTACAGGTAATAAGACTACAGTTTTATTCACTATGAACTATACACTAGGCTATGAACTTTACATTACTAGATCATTCGGTGTTGCCACTCAAGAGCTCCAGCTGGGGAAACAAAGTATTCTTTCAAGGTATCACGAACTGCCATGGCTTCTCTTGTAGGCCTCGTGCTTGTTGCTGTCAGGTTTGAGTTTAGAAAGTTGTATTGTGTTGTATCACTAACATCATCACTTGGAGGAGAGTAGTTGAAATTGTTTTCATGTTGAATGAAATTATGAAGTACACAAATACTTTTCACCAGTGATTCAGATACTTCAACACTAGTCATCATCAATGTATGAAGTACACCAAATTTCTGAGCTAGCATTCCAAAGGCACACTCTACTGTTCTTCTAGTTACTGTCGCCAAGTGACAACATGGACATCAAAATTGAAATATACGAAACCTTTCGTAGAAAGATGTTTAAACCCGCCCCCACTGTCCAGAATGGCTACTGGACTGATCAGAATCAGTCATATACTCCCTCACCATGTACATCCAATGTAAGTGATAGTTACTCAGAGTATACTAACATCTGAGAAATAGCTTAGAATTTCATGTTTTCGAGTTGTACCATTCACTTACCAGCAGGAATACATGAGCTGTCTTTATGTTTATATTTATTTACTATTGCCCTACACAGAAGCCTAATGGAATGATTATTGTAATGTTCAATAAAATACTTCTTACCTTAAAAAAATGGTCATTCTTTCTTCAACTCCAACTGCACCCCTGTAGTTTGTGTTAATTTTCTTTATGGGAAGATCCAGTCAACTCCACCAGCTTCTTAAAATTTTCATGTGTCATCCTAAAGTAGTTGTAGAATTTTTCTGGATGGTTCACCAGGTCTGGGAATAGATGAGAGAAGTTTCCAAAATCTGGCCTCTTGATGTTCAGTTCATGGATCCATATTCGTTGTTTCTTCTTACGTCTGCGACGACGAAGCCACAACAAAGCAGCTACTTCAGCCAGGGAACATGCATCCATTCTCCATGAAATTACCCAGGTCACTGAGTGCTGACTTGACGCGGGCTGACGCAGTCGGTGTGAACGGAGATGAGTCAAAATGAATCGCATCAAATGACGCTCTTGACTTGACGCGACGCGACTCGTTTGGTGTGAATGCGGCCTGAGTGCCGCGGGCCGCTCTCTCCCTCAGGTCAGGGAAAGGAACCATTGTAGCTGATCTCTCGAGGCCATTACCACCCTTCCCTGAGCTTCCTCATTCCTCTCTGCATTACTTCCATCTCTTCCCGCCCTGCCTCACGCCCCTCCCACCCTCGTCCATCCTCCTCTTCTCTCCCTCGTTAATTCTTCTCGTTATTTCCTTCATCTGTTCTCTATCTGTTGTAAGTGTATCTTCACCTCCCGGCCTATCTCACGTCTCTCTCTCTCTCTCTCTTCCTACTCCTCCTGCCATGCTCCACCCTTCCCCCCCTTCCCCCTTCTCTCTCTCTCTCTCTCTCTCTCTCTCCTCTCTCTCTCTCTCTCTCTCTCTCTCTCTCTCTCTCTCTCTCTCTCTCTCTTTGTTCTTTTCCCTTCTATTTCCTTCTGCAGTGTACACTTTGCAACAACCTCTCGCTCATTCTTGTTTTCCCGCTTCTATTCCTCCTCCCGTGGTTGAGTAGTATATAGAATATCTTACAACATTTTCACTGCTTTGGTTGTCCTTAACCCTTCAGGGGACTGTAAAAGATATGTTTGCAAAGACACTGAAAAAAAAAAGGAGAAAATAAATTTTGTTCTTTCTAGGGTAAATAAATATTTAAAAGAAGGTAGTACGAGAATCAAGTGCGTAAAAAAGCTGTAGGTGAGCATTGTAGCATTGTAGGAAGCACTGTGTCTAGCAACGAATGGGTTAAGGTCTCTTTCATCTGGTGGTGAAATGCTACACTGAAATAAGATGCTATTCTCGACACATCAGACTCCTTTCCCTTGCAGCTCCTCGCCTGATTGTGACGATTTAAAGCATCTCTCCATTCCCTCCTATCATTATTGTGCATTACGCTATTAGTGGAACCAGTGTGCTGTGCGACTTTCGAGCTTACAGTGGTTAATTAGCGAAGCAGCTTATGTATAGTGACGAGACCTCCTGACGCCCACCACGGCTGCGTTATGTGTAGGTTTCATAAGGACATAAGAAAATGAAGGAAACTGCAAGAAGCCATTAGGCCTACACGTTGTAGTCCCTGTCCCAAACATGCTTACCTATATCCATCTATCATTCCCATCCATAAATTTGTATATTATTAAAAAAAAGGAACTCGATCTTCTAGTTATTAGTTTCTCTTAGTTTCTTTCCCTTTCCTCACCCCCCCGCTCTCTCTCTCTCTCTCTCTCTCTCTCTCTCTCTCTCTCTCTCTCTCTCTCTCTCTCTCTCTCTCTCTCTCTCTCTCTCTCTCCTGGACATATATTTAGGCATTTTGCTGCTGTGACTTGATTTCACGAGAATGTCTTCAGTGGAGGAAGGAAGAATGTAATGGAGCAGGTCATATTATTGCCGCCGTGTGTGTGTTGTGTGTCGGCGCGCTGTGGTTATCACATATTTTTTGCATTTGAAGTAAAAGTATATTATAAACGAGGAGAGGCGAGTTGACGCAGCGAATAAAATAAGGTGATTTATGGGCCCAGGTAGCGGCGCCACCTCCCTGTCCCCCTCTCTCCTTCCCTCCCTGCTGCAGGTGTGTGTGTTTGTGTGTGTGTGTGTGTGTGTGTGTGTGTGTGTGTGTGTTTTGAGACGAAAGAAGAAAGATAAGATGATTTCATATGTAGATAGATAGATAAATAGATAGATAGATAGATAGGTAGATGAATAAACAGGTAGACTGAAATACAGAGATGCATACAGATATATGAACTGCAAACAGACGAATAGACAGACATGTAGCTCGAAACACCAGATAAATACAATTATAAAAATCACAGATAGATCAATAGGAGATAAAAAACAAACAAACAGACGAATAGAAACAAAGAAGCTGATCCAAATATACGAATACAGACACAGATAAACAATTAGATCCAAGTAAATACGAGAACAAGACAGTTACTAATAATTCCAAAGAGGTGACACTTCCCGCGCCGCCCTCACCCTCCTCCTGCCCTCCCCCGCCTGGCGTAGCTCGAGGGGCGCGGTGGAGCCAATATTCCGGCCCAGGGTGAGGAAGGGCGCATCCTATTCAGCGGTCGTTATTAACCCCTGCTGGCTAATTACTCGATCGGGCCGCAGCGGAAGGAGCCGAACGTGGTGGTGCCTCTCTCTCTCCCTCTCTCTCTCTGTCCCACCCTCCTGCACTCCCTTCACGCACCTACGCACCCACCCACCCACCCACACACACTCACACACACACACCTTCTCACGAGCCTTGATCACGAGGACTATTCAAGCATCAGATCCCCATGGTGTGTGTGTGTGTGTGTGTGTGATCGATGTAGGAAGCGATGCTTCATTCCCTCATATGAACCGCTTCTCATCTACTCCTGTGGTCCTCGTTACACACACCACACATACACACCTTCCAGATCTCATACATTACACCACAGTTTTTTCTTTTTTCTTTCACCTGTGTCTTCTCATCTTCTCGTCTCCTCGTCTTCTCGTCTTCTCGTCTCTCCATCTCCTCGTCTCCTCGTCTTCTCTTCTCCTTGTCTTCTCGTCTTTCCGTCTTCTCATTTCCTTGTTTTCTCTTGTCCCGGAGCGCGGTACATCTGACAAAGACAGGACAGCCAACATACAGGGCACACACACAGACACACGCCGTTCCCTGCTCACCGTCGTGACCTCAGCAAGGGCACGCAAATTAGAGCCATTGAGCAGGTCTGCTTACATTCTGGAGGCAGGGAAGGAATGTTACAAAAAGCCTGTAAATTGCAACCAGCCTGTAAAGAGGGGAGGCGGGAGTGTGTGTGTGGGAATAACACTATTAATTTAGAGCCACGGAGGAGAGGAGGAGGTGCCTTGCTGAGCCTCCCTTAGACTTGGTGGAAGGATGGGAGGGAAGGAAAAACAAAGGAGGCCACTTTATCTCGATGTTATAGCCACGTATTTTTAAACCCTGAGTTTTCTCATAAGGGTTATTTTTCCAAAGGCTACAGAGATGATTAGTCAGATTCTCATGGGTGGCTCTCTCAATGACGATCTTTGTTAAATTATCACTAGAATCTTGAAAACACCTTTTAAAATAGTAATGACTTCCACTGTTACTGTTAAAGATAATTGAAATACCAAACCGTTTAACCATCGGACCTCAGTGCCAAGGAGATAAAAGGGAAACAAGAGGGCCACACCTGCCTCTGGAATCAAGTCAGGGTTGCCCCTCGCCCCCTGGGAGAATGAGACTGCCCCATGTCCTTGGCAGAGCAGAGACCAACGCTGTTACCCTGCCAGTGACCCCGTCAGGCCAGGGGCGTGCCTCTTGTCAGTGAGGAAATCCCTCAGCGAGGCCTCTAACACAGTTACCGGTGCCCACTTGTCGATCATTCTAGCAGAGCAAACAATATTTTTTTTTGCCGTGGCAGTGACGCAAGGCAGGGAGGCGGTGAGGCAATGAGGCAATGAATGCAACACCCACCTTCACTCCACTTCAACCAAACACCGCGCACCTGACTGTATCCCTTTTTCAAATTGCAGCGGCCATGAAATCTTTGCATTGTCATTCTCTCACCTGTTTCTTATTACGACCACAAAATCTCAGATACATATTCATACAGTCACGATTCAGAGCAAATGAAGCTTCGCTACTCAATTTCGATATGAACGCTCCTCAGTTTTGCCAGCTGAGGACACGCGAGCATGGTAACACTGCCACTGACCGATGCTAGAGCTCCCTGATTGGCCTCAGTGTTTCCGTTTTCTTTAAAATGTGATGCAGGTAAATTATATCCTTCCGTCAAAATTTTATATATAAGACATCAGGTTATGAAGGTCAGAATAACCTAGTGTCTTATTACTAAATATAGATTTTGGGTAAGAGCCAATTTGCTGCCCAAATTAAAAAAAAAAAAACGGGAATACATGAACCAATCAGGGAGCGAGAGCATCCCTAGTGACAGTTACCAGGTGGCAGAATTAAAGGGCCGGAATCAGTAAGCACAGTGGCGTGCCGTGGACGTATGGGCGTGTGGGCACAACTTCCCAGGCGAGGAGCGCTTGTCCCGCGGCTGGACCTGAGGCTGAGGCGCGGGTCTCATCGACACAAGAGAACGTGATGAGGAGAATGAGGTGAGCGGCCCGTCAGATGCAAGTATTAGTGAATGCCTATAATTTTGACAATGTGTAACCAGTATTGGTGGTGGTGGTGTTAGTGGTGTGGTGGGTCAGGGCGGGGTGCGTGGGCGGGATGTGTGGGGCCCGGGATGTGGGGAGGGAGGGCAGGGTGGGGTGACCGGGTGAAAGGGGGCGGATGATAAAACACATCAGGTGAGTGATCTCGTTTGTATTTGGTATGAGCGCGCGCGCGCGCGCACGCACTGCACGCCCACGCACGCACGCACGCACGCACGCACACACACAGCATTACACAATCTACTAATTTTTGGTTGTGATAATTTTTGAGACCAGGTCGTCCGGGCAGCTCCTCACTCCCTTCCCTCCTCAACAACCCCCAACCTCCTCTCATCTTTCCCAGGCCTCCCTCCTCCCCAACCTCCACTCTCCTCTCCTCTCCTTGCTCTCCCTCCCCCATAGTCCATATCCTTCTCACCTCCATGCCTCTATTCTCTCCCTCCACCCCTCCCTATACCTCTCTTGTACTCCCCGATCCTCTCTCTCTCCTCTCTCTCTCTCTCTCTCTCTCTCTCTCTCTCCTCTCTCTCTCCTCTCCTCTCTCTCTCTCTCTCTCTCCGCCTTTCATACGCTGCCCACACACTTTTTTTCTCGCCCTCCCTCCCTCCCTCCCTCCCTCCCTCCACCTGCAGACCATTCCTCTTTGCCCTTCCCTCTCCCCTCTCTCTGTTTCCCCCCTCCTCGCCCTTCCGATTTATCCTCTCTCCCCAGCCTCCCCTCTCCCACCCCTCACCCCGGCCGATGAAACTTCGCTGCACTATAAAATATCGCAATTGGTTAACGATTTAACCGCCGAAATCTGTATATAAATTTGGGGTTAACAAATTTTGAAAAGCTCGCATTTGTATGTTTTTTTTTTTTTTTTTTTTTTTGTTAGGATCTGGTGATAGTCATGTTGTGTGTGTGTGTGTGTGTGTGTGTGTGTGTGTGTGTGTGTGTGTACAGGTGTCCCATTCCTTAACACACACACACACACACACACACACACACACACACACACACACACACACACACACACACACACACACACACACACACACACACACACACACACATACACACACTCAGTGATATCCAATGGCCACTGTATGTCTTTGCCTTAGTCAATCGGCGGCCGTACATCTCCCTCCATCTTGAGTCGAGGGAGAAAGAGGAGGAAGAGGAAGTGAAGATTCTTGGGTGAGAGGTGGCTTGGACCTTAGCACTTCGAAGGGCCAGGGGGAAGGATCTCTCTCTCTCTCTCTCTCTCTCTCTCTCTCTCTCTCTCTCTCTCTCTCTCTCCTCTCTCTCTCTCTCCTCTCCTTTTCTTCTTCTTCTTCTTGTTTTTAAACATTGGCAAGAGCTGTGATTGTAGATTTGAGTGTTGGCCTTTTCAGGCTCACTTAGACTCACTTCACTTGATGTGAAAAGCAACCTTCCTTTGTGTTCCTTGCTGTTTACCCCAGGTATTGAGATGATACAACTTAAAAGATGTATTCATATATTGTTTTATATATTCCTTTTATTGTGAAATGACCTTATTCCGATTTGAAATTTTGAACAGTAATTGTTCGTACTCATCTTGACAAGGAAAGACGCGCCTTATGCTTTGTGCTCCTTTCGGCACGTAAACCCCGACAAGCAGGATGTTGTGCATTCACTAATTCTTGGTGTTCCGAAGCCTTCCGCACGGCACTGCTCCTCGCCGCGTTCGCTGTATTTAATTGTCGGTAGCACATTAAGCACTGTTTTTTGTGAAGAAAATGCATATTTACTGTTGATATGATTGTCGTCATTTTGCACAAATGTCATTTTGTTTGAAATGTTCTGGTTCAGGACACCACGCTGAGTAATGTGATATCAAGTGTTGAAATCATTCAGATCCCTCCATTGCACTTTGTTGATTTTTTTGTGAAAATCATAAAGAGTTTGATGTGTAAAGATAATTCTTATCACATTGCAGTTGTAATATAACCTGTAATCCATTGCTTGGCTGAATCTCAGTGATCTTGCATCACTTTAAGCTCATAGTGCACTATTAAATTATCAGTGCTCTTTGACTGTTTGTTTTTGATAATTGAAAAAGAAAATTTTATATTTGCAATCAGTTTTTTAAGTTGACCTAAGAAACAAACATTGATGCAATTTGGAGTCCATATGTTTAATTAAACATATTCTCAGTTTTCACAAAGTAACAATAAAAAAGAGTTATGTCTGTGTGTGTGATTAATGAAAGAAGCAGACCTGAAATTGTGTCTCTTCCTCGTGTAGGGTGTGCAGCGTACCCTTCAGGCCCCTGCCGGTGCGGAGAGAGAGAGAGAGAGAGAGAGAGAGAGAGAGAGAGAGAGAGAGAGAGAGAGAGAGAGAGAGATGCAACCGTATTCTAAGCTAAAGATGTAGGATGTCCACCTGTTCTCCTTGTTCTGCCTGTCATCAAGTGTGTTGTGGTAGCACTCTAGCTCCCTCGTTGCAAGTGGCCTTCATTATTTACATTACACATTGTTACAGCGTAAGGAGTTGCTGGGTGTGGCCTTCAGTAGGATAATGAGGATGGAAGCTGGCAGTGGTGACCACATCAAGACGTGGCACCACAACACAATGAAGGTGTGTTGCTGCCTGTCTTCATTCCGTGAAGAGGACACCAAACTCCACCCACACACTCCACCTCACCACACACCTCACCACATAAGCATTTACTCCCCTTATTTAAAATCTATTAATATTTAGCTTATCTATAGGCTTTTACAATTGTCTTCACTTTTTTTTTCATCAGATTTTGAACATTTTCACTACAGATCTGCCGGAAAGTAGAAAGAAGATTGGTCTGGAAGCAGAGTCTGAAAGCATGAAATTAAGTTATTAAGAGCACGGATGTGACAAGAAGCAATATAAACAATGATAATAGTAATAACAATAGAAGTATTAGTATAAGTAAGTCAATTTGAGCCCCCCATTGCAAATCTGACGTGCACTTAATGTTACTTCCCGGCAGGCCCGGAACGTGAACACACGATGATCCGCTTTGAGGAGGACAGTGTGGCATTCTCTTGCCTCACAGCAGACTGCAAGGTGAGGCTCAGGGAGGCTGCTGGAAGGCTCTGGTCACCCTTTCACCACGCTGTCGTTTGTTGCACCTGTCCGATTCATTCTGCACGGTTGCCTTCCAAATGTTACACATTAATTACAAATTTTGGTATGGACTGAAAATGTGACACATGTACTCTGCGAGTACACGTGCACGTGCACTTGCTGCATCTCTTGTTGTCAGAGCCGCTCGTAACTTGTTGTTCTCTTGCGGTGGATGGAAGGGTGACGTTTGCTGACGTGATGACGTGAATCGTGTTTGGACAACATTCGGCTTTTGGCTAACGTCAAGTAAACGTGTCTTTGCTTTGTTGCTTTCTTGTAAATGTTTACAATAAGTTATAAATTTCTTATGTCAGCCAACCAGTTGTGGCTTGGAACTGGAGTTGTGCTGTTTTTGTAAAGATTTGTTAGAGGTTGAACTAATAATTCATATTTGCTAGTTAAGCTAATTCTTGTACCTACTTATTATGAATTTGTCTTCCTCCTCCATACTTTTTTTTCTTCTTTCTTTAATGAAGAGGCAAGGTGATGTCTGAGAACAACTTACACATTTTAAAAGTTTGAACTACATTCGGATTTAACTGTGCTGCTTCACAGTCCATTTTAAGTTAGCATAAATCTATGTAAAAGATAATTTGAGTAGCTTTTGATGTTGTAGTGTAGATAAATGAACCACAATGCAGGCAGTCACTGCAGTCCTATGTTGTCTTGCCTTTGAGTGTTAATGCTACAGCTGGAAAGGATATTTATTGTTGGGTAGGGAAGGCAAGGCAGAGCTGGGGGCTGACCAGCAGAGCAGTAGCACTCACCAGCCATTCAGACATGTGCATAAGCTGACATTCAGTTGCCTTTTGTTTTCACCTGCTTTCTCCGTCACTCCGACAACGCCGAGCGTCTTGATGCGCGACGATCCGTAGAGCACCATCATTGCCGGACCGAGCGGGTCGAAGATAAATCGTAGCATCCTCTTTGAACGAATATTTATTTTAATAAGTACAGTGTATTGAATTATAAGATCTGATGACAGAATATATTTAAATGAAGATGTTATTGTAAAGCTGCAAACTAAAAGTACAATTAGGGAAAAAATGATAGTGTCTCACCATATACAGTATATTGTGGCTACACAAGACTTGCTTGTGTCTCCCTCCCTGTGCTCAAAATGCTAGCCAGTCATGGAACAACTTGGGAGGCACTCAGAGGTCATGTGCACTACAGTAATAGGAGTGCTTTAGATAGGTTAGTTCTTGCCTACCTTCGTATCAAATGCCACGTCATGTGCCAACATTTCAAACGTGGAATTGTAAGAGAAGGTAGAAATCCTGGTCAGGGATGTTTTTATCCAGCAATGTTGGGTGGATCTGGAGGGATATTATGAACTGTGTGTGTGTGTGTGTGTGTGTGTGTGTGTGTGTGTGTGTGTGTGTGTGTTTTCTTTCTTCCACCTACGGAAAGAGCTCAGATCTTTGGGTAGGAATGAGACCTACCCAAAGATCTGGGTATGTTTATGGTACCCAAAGATCTGAGATGTTTATTAAATCTCTCTCTCTCTCTCTCTCTCTCTCTCTCTCTCTCTCTCTCTCTCTCTCTCTCTCTCTCTCTCTCTCTCTCTCTCTCTCTCTCTCTCTCTCTCTCATTAGCTCACATTCTGAGTCACCTCCAGCATCTTTATTAGTCTAGCCCCTTGTTACTCCAGGTCATAAGTGGTAATTTTGCCTTGTTAGCATGGAAAAGATACACAGTTAGGCTCCACTCATGCAGGCATTGCTAAAATTGAGGCAGCTGACTTACTTGATCATGAGCATCTCACCTGTCTGTCAGTCTGAGGTTGCTGCCACACTCTTCCTGTAAACAGTCAACTGAGGACTCTGATATCAGCTACAAACCTCGGCCTGTTGGGGCTTCAATCTTGCCATGGTGCACCTCAGGATCCTACATAAATAATGGTTCATTTACCCATGCATTAGTCCTGCCTTTGTTTAAACCACACCAAGAAAACCTAATGACAAAGTTTTCACTCAGTACATCTTTAGTCTCTGGAGGGAATGCCAACCAAAGCTTGACCATTAAATAGCTTAAAACTTGCTTAAATGTGGAGGTAAATGCAGTCTGCCCAACCATCTCTCTCTCTCTCTCTCTCTCTCTCTCTCTCTCTCTCTCTCTCTCTCTCTCTCTCTCTCTCTCTCTCTCTCTCTCTCTCTCTCTCTCTCTCTCTCTCTCTCCTGTATTATATGAATCACTCTTCAATAATAGCACAACACATTAGTGAGACAACTTCTCCCCTTTATAAAATCAATTTGACAGTTTGTAAGAATTTAATTATCTTCCAAAAAATTGGTCCATTTGTGTTTTTATTATCTTTTGACATAGTTTTGGTCTGTAATTTAGTGTGTGTGTGTGAGTTAGCCTGTGTGAGATTGCTGGCATGGTACATATGTAGATAAATAGATCATTATTATTATTATTATTATTGCTAAAAGTTTGAATGATGTATGTGTATGTATGTGTGTGTGTGTATGTGTGTGTGTGTTTGTGTGGGGGGGGCTTTGTCCAGGCCACCCTATGTGTAATTGTCAGTATGGTATAGAGAGAGAGGGAGGGTGTCTTTGATGTCAGGAAATAGAGTACCATACTTACTGGAGGAGGCAGTAGGCACCTGCCAAAATGATAATTACTCCCAGTGAGGTCTAAAGCACTGTTCATGGGGTGCTGTGAACTTATCATTAAACCCAGCTGTGACCTCACTGAACGTTTCCCTTTGTGTCTCACAACACAAGGGGGCAGTCACAGCCTGCCCTCTAAAGACAACTCTCTTCCTCCACACAAAACTACAAGCACCTAATAACACACACACACACACACACACACACACACACACACACACACACACACACACACACACACACACACACACACACGCCCTTCACTCATAATTTCAAAATTCATGGTGACTCCTACACCAGCCTCAGAGTCCCCATCTGGGGAGGGGACCACAAATGTCCCCAGGTCAGAGTGCTCTTCTGACAACAACCCTAAGTGTCTTGACATCCCCCTCATCTTTTTCTTCATTAACTTCTGCAACATTCGTGGTCTAAGATCTAGTTTTCAATCTGTAGAACACCACCTCTCCTCTTCTAAACCTCATCTTTTTTTCCTCACTGAAACTCAGGTGTCTGAGGCAACTGACAGTAGCCCCTTTTCTGTTCCCTCCTACTTTCTTTATCCTCATTTTTTATCCAAAGCTGGATGCTGCGTTTATGTGCGCAATGACTTAACCTGCTCTCGTGCCCACGCTCTTGAGTGAGTTTTCCACCATCTTGCTACAACTACAGAGTCACTCTCAAACTAAATTTATCTGAGCTGTATAGCTCTCACTTAACTTCTTTGACTATAAGAAATTCTTTGACTACTTAACTTCCAAAGTGGAGCACATTCTGACTCTTATCCCTTATGCAGAGATCTCCATTCTTGGAGACTTCAGTGTTCACCACCAGCTTTGGCTTTCCTCTCCCTTCACTGACCATCCTGGTGAACTAGCCTTCAACTTTGCTATCCTTCACGACCTAGAGCAATTGGTGCAACACCCTACTCGTATTCCTGACCGTCTTGGAGATACGCCCAACATTCTTGACCTTTTCCTGACCTCTAATCCTTCTGCTTATACTGTCACCCTTTCGTCTCCGTTGGGCTCCTCCGATCACAATCTCATATCTTTATCTTGTCCTATCACTCCAATCCCTCCTCAGGATCCCCCTAAGCGAAGGTGCCTCTGGCGTTTTGCCTCTGCTAGTTGGGGGGACCTGAGGAGGTATTTTGCTGATTTTCCTTGGAATGACTACTGCTTCCGTGTCAGAGACCTGTCTTTGTGTGCTGAGCGCATAACAGAGGTGATAGTGTCTGGCATGGAGGTGTACATTCCTCACTCTTTTTCTCGTCCTAAACCTTCTAAACCTTGATTTAACACAGCTTGTTCTCGTGCTATACATGATAGAGAGGTGGCCCACAAAAGGTACTTAAGCCTTCCATCAC
>NW_026973713.1:350000-365000 GCF_035594125.1 Scylla paramamosain
GCAACTTCATTTAGAGTCTTATCAGTTTAGTGGAGGTGCGGCGCAGAAGTGTTTCAGAATAGGGATCATTGTCTCGTATTCCTCCAGCCTGGTGTCCCCGCTCGGCTCTTTTCACGACTCGCAACGAGGGAGAAAGGTCGAAGTGCGGTGGTCTCGTGGCGGAAGGCTGAAGGAGGCGGTGAAGGAGTGAAGGTAAGAGTATGGTAATGATAAGAATATTAGATTATTACTCAGTGCATGGAATTAATGTGTAACCCTTGAGACTGCGAATGATTAGGTTGAATACGTGAGGATTAGAATGGATAGGTGTGATTGGGTTAGTTTTGTCCAGGTATGGGGATTAGATAAGCCACGTTAGGTAATGTGATTAGCTTGAGCTGATATAGGTTGACCAGGTGAGGTTGGTAGGTGTGATTAGGTTGAAAAGATGGTGATTACAACACTTAAGTAGTTAAGCTTATCAGGGGAGAGATGAATATGCTGATCAGATGGGAAGTTATAGAAGTTTAGCATTTTGCGAGGGAATAAGCTGCAAGGGTGATTAGACTGCAGGTAAAGTGATTTAACTTGTCAGGTGAGAGAAGTATGCTGACCAGATGGTAAATTGGTTGCTTGTTTGTCCAGGTGATTGACGTCTGATTAAGCTTACTGAGGTGATAATTAAGGAAGTGAATTTGAGATTATATTATATAAGCACGTAAAATCATGTTGGATTGGTGTGTCAGTGGCTGCTATTTTGTGGTCCCTCTGCCTATTCGCTGTGCTGAGTAGCAGTTGGCTTGTTAACTACGATTGGTCATTATTTTCCTTTATTCATTATCACACACACACACACACACACACACACACCTACCTACTTACCTACCTTTAATAACGCTGTATGCACACCCACGCACTCTCATGCAGAAAATACTGATGACACTCAAAAAAAAACAAAAAAAAAAACTGGTGGCACAAGAAAACTGGTGGCACTCAAAATACTGGTGATGAACTCAAAAATACTGGTGATGCACTCAAAAAAATTGGTGATGCACTCAAAAAACTGGTGATGCACTCAAAAATCTGGTGACACTCAAAAGCCTAGTCAGGCAGCCAAAACAATGGTCATGCACTCAAAAAGACATAACCCCTTCTCAAACACACACACACACACACATTTCCATTCTAAATTTGCATTAGACTTTTCTAATACTGCTTTGTTCTATTAAACTACTTATTTATTTATTTTTTTATTTATTTATTTTTTTTTTTTATCCAGTTCACCTGAAAGTTGGCCTATTTCAGATAGTTCTTTTCCTAATTTGTTATTCATCTGATAAATATTTTCTTGTATAATATTTCCTCATGTATTTGGCTACAAAATTCTTTCCCTTATATGACGTGTTCATTATACAGTGGGTTTCAAAAAGATAGGCTAGATTTGAAATTGTTGTTTCTCTGGAACCATAAACTGACTATGAATAAAATTAATAAACTTAAAAGGTACGGATCAAAGTTTAAAATGACTCTTCTTTTCAAATTGTAAGTTTTTTATTTGTGTTCTTCATGAGCACAGAGATACAGAAATATTTAATCAGGTTCATCTTTCAAACTTGTGTATTAACTGTCATGCCATTGAAATATCTGTGATGCCATGCAAATTTCTTCTATCTGGTGTTTTCTTCTACTCTGCATCATCCTTCAAATTTTTGCCTTTAAATTATAATAGGGACGTATTTATCAAACGCGCATTTCTCAGCTTCAAACGTTATACTGCCATACTTTTCAGATTTTCTCTACCCGGTGCTTTCCTTTCTTTCAATTTTTGTTTCTTGAATATGACAGTATGGAATTTAGCCATATTTCATATTAAATCTCAGCACAGTTCCCATACCATGCAGTGCTTGTCATGCTTCCTCCATTTTCCCATCATATATCTTGTGTAGTCTTAGTTTTGTAGGGAATCAGTTATCAAACACATTACAAGGAATCACAACACATACAACAAGCTTCATGTATCTAGGAACTAATGGTCTGTTTTCCTTGTAGGTGTGAAGTGTGCAGCTTCCACTTCATCATCCCATGAACAGCCCACAGGAATCTCTACCAGCACCTGGTTATTAAACAGTGTTGTCACGCCAGGCCCAATGTACTCCATTGCAATCAGGGAGTCAAGCTTCACCAGGAAAAGAGGCAGAGCGTCACCACCTTCAAGCCCCACAAGAGGTATTAAGTATCGTTGGGACAAAGCAATCAGGGAAGAGTCAAGTTGCAGTAAGAAGAGTGTGTCAAGAATTTCAAGCAGGAAGAACACGTAAAATTCCCTTCAAGTCATGGCGGGACCGACAGGCAACCTTCAACACTTGTGGAGGCACGAGAGCTGCAGGCAGTTTCACAAAGAAGAGGTTGCTCCTCACGCAAGTTGACGCAAGGACACAAGAATTGGCAAGTGTTGTTGCTCCCAGGCCCTGCTGCAAGAGTTCTCCAGTCCACTCCAGTCTGGGAAGGAAGAATATAGCAAGTCCCTCTCTTCTGTACTCAACAACCACCACCACCACCTTCATTCAGGCTTGGGATAAGTTTTGTACATTCCAGCACTTCAGTAATAAGGAAAAAAAGTGCCATGTTTATATTATTGTTGTGTATTTATTCACTTAACATTCACATTAAAACAATAAACATTCAGTATACCATCTTGAACATAATGATAGTTATTTATGCCATGTCAATAATATCTTTGGCAAATAGTCTTTCTGGGAGTACAGGGCATAGTTATTTATGCCACGTCAATAATATCTTTGGCAAATACTCTTTTCTGGGAGTACAGGTCATGCCCTCAAGGTAAAAAAAACAATGATAGTTATTTATGCCATGTCAATAATATCTTTGGCAAAGTCTTTCTGGGAGTACAGGTCATGCCCCCAAGGTAAAAAAAAAACAGGATTGCCTACTGAACTAAGTTTAAGATACCATTTGCACATAGAAGCCCCATCCCAGCCGACACTGGAGTCGCTGGGACGGGGCTTCTATGTGCAAGTGGTATCTTAAAAGGTTAGAGGGCACAATCCTGTTTTTTTTTTTCTACCTTTGGGGCATGCATGAATTGTTATCAAATATTTATTTTTACACTATTATACCACACTGTTAGCAAACTATATATTTATTTCACATATATAATAAGAATAGTCACAAATTTATAAAGACATACAAGTCGTACACAGCAGTGCATCCTGGACTAGAGACACTACACTGGTGGAGTCAGCTGACATGTGCTGTGGCACCTGGCTCGACACTTGTGTACAGCATCAGCACACCCAGTACTGGCTGCAGACACTTTCCATTTGGCTCTTCACCTGATGTCACACCCTGCGACATGGCACTACTGGCCTGACTGCAGACAGGACAGGACGTTTGCCAACACAAGACAGACATCTGCAAAAGAGTAATGCAACTTGGGGAAGACGGAAAGTTACTAAGACATGAACTTATATCACACATACACACTAATTCTATAACTCAAATGCCGGCATTTTACTTTTCACAAACTTTTCACTCCCTACAGCCCATCACCTGGCCCAAACAATCCTGAAACACCCCACAATTCATATCTATTTATCTTTCTATATCCATAAATTCCCCAAAAAACCTTATTTTTCACTAAACACCTTTCACGTGCACATCTCGCAACAAAAACTCAAGCAACGCATCCTCTCCTCTTATTTCACACTGATCACTGCAGACCATTCCTTCTAACCCTCTTCAGTAACTCTCCACAACACACCACACCGGTAACACTCATCCATCCCAGTCACTCTTAACAAAAGCACCACATGTGCACTTACCCAGCCCACACACTGCCTCTCTTGCAATCCTGTACCACTATTTTCACACTTACTGCTCTTCTAATCTTGGTAAGAGCACGCCTCTCCTCCATGCATGTACTAATCTTATTAACCACCTCCCTCTTATCCTGCACATACATACATAAGGATTCATACACACACACACACACCATGACTCTCAACAATACTCTGATTACATACAGTTGAGGATTCCTTATCCAAAATTGTTGGGAGTGAATGAAAGTGGTGCATATTTTAGATTTCCCCAGTTTTTTTTTAATGACAACTTGCCAATTTCTGATACCTCCCATGGCAGTAAATCAAACTCTAGTAATCAATTTTTTGGTGGGACAAAAACATGACAAGACATGACAATTAAAAACTTAGATTTTTAAATTTAGGATAGAGGATTCTCAAGTGTAGCAACAAAACACAGTGGTCACCTGAATTGGTTCCTGCAGTCACCGCCACCTGTCAGTCACAAGGTTTCCAGTAAGGTTTACTTCTTGCTCCTGAGTTATGGGAGCGTCCCAAGGTTTCTTCCACTTCCTCTCCGTGTTACCACCTGTGGGGAAGACACACATCTATACTCCTGCTGCATGACTCACAACTCGGTCCAGAATTTAACCGTTTCACCACAACATTACACAGCAAAGAAGGCACGACAGAAAACATTGACATGTACATTTAACTCTTAAAGCAGTGGGGTGTATTGTAACTTGAAGGTCTCCACATACATGATAAACTAGACTTTTCATTATGACAAGATATGATATGTCTACTCAAATAAGAAGACATGGAAAAAGTGCCAAATTGTCATACATGACAACTCACGTGCCCTGAAGATGTTATGCTCAGTCTTTCAATCACTGAGAGACTGTCAGGCACAGTGGAGAGAGGTGTCTCTCCTGCGCTCCCCTGTACTTTTTTCCCCCTTGCCACTACCTTCTCGTTTCATCGCTCGCATTCAATACCCCTTACATTACAATGGATCCTGGCAAGTTTAACAGGGAAGAGAGTGCCATGATGGTGTTTGAGTCAAGGTCAGTAACTGTGGGGCTGGAAGGAAGACAGGGAGATCAAAGACAGCCGTGACACAGTTGGCCAGGGCTACACTAGTGCTGGGCACAGCTGCCACTCCTGAGAGAAAGGCTAAGGGCAAAAAAGGAAGACAGATACAGGAATAATAAGTTGATGGAACACATGCACGGTGAACACTTAATTGCCACGCCATCTTTCTCCTGGTCAGAAGAGACCTGTGAGCTGCAGGATGACTGGGGGTGAGCGGCCTCCGTCCACCACCCGGGTGACGGCTGCTTCTGAATTTGCCATCTTCCTTCCTGTCTCACAATTACTGATCCCTTCTTGAACAAATACCATCACAACACTTTTCTTCACTGTCAAGCTTGCCAGGACTCATTATGTGAGGAAAATTATGGGTGAGCCATCACATGAGAAGCTTGTACCAAGGGAAAACAGGCAGGGGAGTGTGGCAGTGTAGAAGAGGGGGGACAGCTGAGTGTCATTGAAGAAGAGGGGATAGTTGTCTGGAAGGTTGTGTCGAGTTGATAGATGGAAGAATTGATTTTTTTAGACAGCAAACAATAACTAGTTTGGTCTGCCCCAGTCAGAAATTTTTGAGAGATCAGAAGTGAGGTGTTCTGTGGCTTCCCTGCGTGAACTGTTTACTTCCTGAAGGGTTGGATGTCTATGAAAAGACATGGATAAGTGCGGGGTGGTATCATCAGTATAGGAGTGGATAGGACAACAAGTTTGGTTTTAGAAAGTCACTGATGAATAATAGGAAAAGTGGGTGACAGGACAGAACCCTGAGGAACACCACTGTCAATAGATTTGGGAGAAGAATAGTGACCGTCTACCACAGCATCAATAGAATGGTCAGAAAGGAAACTTGAGATGAAGTTACAGAGAGAAGGATAGAAGCCGTAGGAGGGTAGCTTGGAAATCAAAGCTTTGTGCCAGACTCTATCAAAAGCTTTTGATATGTCCAAGGCAACAGCAAAAGTTTCACCAAAATCTCTAAAAGAGGATGACCAAGACTCAGTAAGGAAAGCTAGAAGATCACCAGTAGAGAAATAATGATTGGTTAGTGTTAATACTACTACTACTGCTGCTGCTACTACTATGGTCTGGAAGGGAGAGTTGGGAGTGTTAAGTGTGTGGTGTTCATGCTACTACTAATGCTACTACTCCTACTGTTATTACTACCACTACCACTAAGCTAACTTGAGAGAGAGAGAGAGAGAGAGAGAGAGAGAGAGAGAGAGAGAGAGAGAGAGAGAGAGAGAGAGAGAGAGAGAGAGAGAGAGAGAGAGAGAGAGAGAGAGAGAGAGAGAGAGAGAGAGAGAGAGAGAGAGAGAGAGAGCAATTTTATATAGAGAGAAAAACATAAAAAAATACATCAACAACGACAACAACAACCTCATTAACCTGTTAGAGAAGGACTGAGAGAAGCTTACCATACAAGTGTGGCTCTCCCCAGCAGCAGCAGCAGCAGCAGCAGCCCCTCTGTCCGGCACAGCTGCCCCATCAGGCACCTCCCCTGCTCCCAGCTGTCCTACATCTGTGCCACCAGGAAGCTTACAAGGGCCACCTGCAGCTCTGCCACTAAGCTGTCTGGCCTGCAACACAAATCAAGATCAGAATATATTTAATACTGTACTTAATTCCTGCCAACTACTACTACTACTACTACTACTACTGCTACACTGTTCTGGAGTGCTAAAAAAATATACAATAATAACTATGACTACTGCTGTTACTGCAATTATTACCTAACAATAGTGAAGGGCAGAGAGAGAGAGAGAGAGAGAGAGAGAGAGAGAGAGAGAGAGAGAGAGAGAGAGAGAGAGAGAGAGAGAGAGAGAGAGAGAGAGAGAGAGAGAGAGAGAGAGAGAGAGAGAGAGAGAGAGAGAGAGAGAGAATGGAAAGAAAAAAAACAATAACAAGTAAACAAAGAGAACCTGTCCAATCATTGACTTCAAACTGTAGGAAGAACCAAGCCTATATTTTGTGACTTGACTGGGACTACCCCCTCTCTGTAGGCTGTCCTGGCTGGCTGGGTGAGGCCACAGTCCCTTCCTTTGACTTCATTTGTGGTGGCTGGGGGGCTGTGGGGGGCTGGGAAGTGGGTGAGGTGAAGGGCTGTGGGTCTGGTGTGTCTGTGGTGGAGTGTGGGGCTGCTTGTGAAGGCTGTCAGACTGTTTGTGAGGCTCCTGTGGTGTGTGTGATTTTTAGGAGTGTTAAAAGTAGAAGGCCGGAAGTAGTATTAAAGTTATACTTGGCGCTGGTCAGACCTCGTCTAGACTACGCTGTGCAGTTCTGGTCCCCACATTACAGGAAAGATATAGGTCTCGAGGTTGAAGCTGTTAAATTTATATTCTTTAGAGATACGTAGGTTAAGAGGGGACCTGATAGAAGTCTTTGAGTGGTATAAGGGTTATAACAAGGGGGATGTAGGCAAAATTCTTAGGATCAGCAACCAGGGTAGAACAAGAAATAATGGGTACAAGCTTGAAAAATTTGGGTTTAGGATGGAGATAGGAAAAAAATTTGTCCTCAAAAAGAGTGGTAGATGAGTGGAACGGACTCAGTAATCATGTTGTTAGTGCTAGGACACTAGAGAGCTTTAAAAGATTAGACAAGTTTATGGATGGGGATAGCAGATGGAAATAGGTAGGTATATTTCATACAGGGACTGCCACGTGTAAGCCTGGTCGCTTCTTGCAGCTTCCCTTATTTCTTATGTTCTTATGTTCTTATGTATGTGTGAGGTATGTGGTGTTCTGTGAAGGGGCTGTGTTAGATGCTGTGTCAGGGGCTGTGGAGGGCTGTGGGGAGGTGGAGGGGCTGCTGTGTGTGTGTGTGTGTGTGTGTGTGTCTTGGAGGATCTGAACTCAGCCACTGGCATTAATTCTGCCGCTGAACAAACTCCACCTGAAAAATAAGGAGAGAATTAATGGCTGGTGATAAAATAATAATAACAATAATAATAATCTATCTATTTGAATTAATGACTGGTAATAATATAGTGATAATCTATCTATCTGTCTGTCTGTCTGTCTGTCTGTCAACATATCAGGCTGATAATCCCACATGAGACAGCCCAGTCACACACACACACACACACACACACACACACACACACACACACACACACACACACACACACACACACACAAACCTAACCCAACCACTTACAGCCTTCTTCTGCTTGTTCCTCAGAATCTTAAAGGCCCCCATGCCCCGTTCCTTCCACTGTGGGGGCGACTCAGAGGTGTGATAATGAAGCAGCTTGTACTGCCTGCAAGTGTGGGGGAGGTTATGTTAGGCTGGCACTGTCTGCATGTTAGGTTACATTAATAAAATGAAGAGAGGTTATGTGAAGAACAAGGAGAGGAGGAGGAGGAGGAGGAGGAGGAGGAGGAGGAGGAGGAGGAGGAGGAGGAGGAGGAGGAGGAGGAGGAGGAGGAGGTAAGTAAGAAAGAAAACATAGACTGAGAGAAAATGATGATGATAATAATAATAATAATAATAATAATAATAATAATAATAATAATAATAATAATAATAATAATAATAACTATTTACCTGCAATAAGAAAACCTGACCTGACCTAACAATGATAAAACAGCAAAATTACCATCAGTACTTGACCTGACCTCACCTCACCTAACAAGAAACAGCAAAACTACCAGCAACATTTCTCAATAAAATAATAAACCAATAAAAAACTCACAAAAATAATAATAATAATAATAATAATAATAATAATAAATACACCATTACCAACCTGACCTGACCTCGAAACTCAGTCTTATCATTTCCTCCTCCTGGTCATCATCACTAACCACGAAGACCTCCAGCAAGGTCACCACTGGTTCAAAGTAGGGGTCATGCTCCCCTACTCTGCTGGTTGACTCCCCCTCCTCGCTCACCACGCTGTCATCGAGGTCTGTCTGTCTGAGAGAGAGAGAGAGAGAGAGAGAGAGAGAGAGAGAGAGAGAGAGAGAGAGAGAGAGAGAGAGAGAGAGAGAGAGAGAGAATTAGGCTTGGTTGGGCTAGGAGGAGGAAGAGATGGGAAGAGAGAAGAGGAAGTCTAGATGAAAGAAAGAGGAGGAAGAGGAAGAAGAGGACAAACATACATGCATATACAAACAAACAAACAAACAAACAAATATTCAGTTGAGACAAGAAAACTGAAAAAAAATGAAAAAAATAAAAACGATATATTCTGACACACACACACACACACACACACACACACACACACACACACACACACACACACATAACGAACCAACAAAACAAACAAACAAAACAAACAACAAACACAAGAAAATGAAGAAAAAAATAAGGAAAATATTTACGTTAACTTTTTTTTTTATCCTTAACGAACACAAGAACTCCCCCACCCCCGCCCTCCCTTCCATCACACACACACACACACACACACACACACACACACACACACACACACACACACACGCAAACAATTCCATAAATAAAAAAAAATAAAAAAAATCGAAAATACAATAAAATAAGGAGGCATTTTGAGCCATATTTCCCTTATTTCCCCTTGTCCCCTCGTTCCTTAGCGCTCAAGATGGCCGCCCACACCTGCTTCTTACTGGCGGGCAGGTGTGTGTGTTGTAAATCGCTAAATAAAGGAGTAATTAATAGTTGTGGGGCATCACCCTCGATCATCCCTCGATTTTCCGCCATAGGATCCCCGCCACCCGCCCTCACATATACGCCTATTTTCCCTATTTACACCTCCGCACCGCCGCCATTCTCGTGTGTGTTGATAGCCAGATGATGTGAGTGTAGAATGGTAGCCATGTTACCTTCTCAAGAGCCATGGTGTCGCCGATGATGATGGATAATTGTGGCTGCCTCTATCAGTCCCCCCGATGCAATTTTGTAAGCAGACTCACCATCTGATATGGACGCTCGATCTTGATCTTGATGGTACAGGTAGCTCGGGATCACTCTTAAGCCAGGCCTTTGGATCGGCAACTCCTGTAGAAGGGGAAAAAAAAAAAAAATAACAAACAGCATCATCTACAGTAACTGTTCGTACATCTGGCACGCCACATTCTCTCCAGAAACCTCTTTCACCGCCTCAGTCATCCTTTCATTCGTCTCTCTACACAGTCCCAGCAACACCATCCACTCCTTTCCTGTCTTCTCCACTCTTTCATTCCTATCATGCCCTAACTCAGTCAGTATCACTTGCATCATCTTATTCCTGTCTCTGGCATACTTCACACATTCCACCACCACATGTTCCACCGTTTCATCCTCTCCCATGTCACACATCTGGCACACTTTGCTGCGGGACTCAGACCACCTGTAACTCCTTTGCATTCACATCCATACACTGTGCCCTCGCTCGGAAGAGATCACCGCCCAGGCTTCCATCATACTACCTTTCATACCTCGGGGCCCCTTTCTCCTTGTACCATTCCAGGGGTCTTCTTTCTTTCCGTCTCATTCTTCCATTCATTCAGTCCCACACATTTCACTTCTTTGTCTATCTCATTCTTCCATTTTCTCACATCCCAGTCAGCTCCCACTCTGCCTCTTGTTACCACCCATTCACGCTCATTTTGATTCCTCCCAGCCATTCTCATCGCCTACACAACTTATAAGCCAATCCTGTCTGTCATTCTCATGCACCTCTTCCACCATTTGCTTCCACTTTCAATCCACAGGTACACCTTCCTTGCTATTCTTGAGTCATCCATTTTCTCAAGCCTAATCTTGTATCTAAATGCTCTCTCTAGTTTACAATCTTGAATTTGATCTTTGTCTGGCATCTTTTGGGAGTTTTTTGAAGCTTTTTTTTTTTTATGTTTTTAATATACTTTTCGAATAGTGTTGAAAGTAAATTGTGGGGAATTTAATGGGCTATCATGGTGTACTATTGTTTTTTTTTTTTTTTGCCGGTAGTTATTTAGATATTCAGAAAAATGTTGAAAGTATTTGGGTGTCTTAGAATTTGATATATATATATATATATATATAATATATATATATATATATATATATATATATATATATATATATATATATATATATATATATATATATATATATATATATATATATATATATATATATATATATATATATATATATATATATATTGTTTTTGTTTTTCTCTTTATTAACTAACTTGTAATTGGTGATGGTGATAGTCAGAGATGAGGAATTTAATGGACTATCATGGTGTACTACTACATTTTGTTTTCGTCTGTCAGTTATTTAGATATTGTGAAAAATGTTGAAACTATTAAGGTGTCTCAAAATTAGAATTGCTATATATTTTTCAACTTTTATCCTTATTAACTAATTTGTAATTGGTGATGACGATAGTCAGAGATGAACAATTTAACGGACTACCATGGTGCACTATTAGTTCTGCTTTTTGACTGATAGTTATTTACATATTTAGAGAAATATTACAGAAAAGTTAAACAATTTTTTCTCCCTCCTCCTCCTCCTCATCATCACGTTTCTCTTCTTCCTATTATAATTACTACTAATGTGTGTGTGTGTGTGTGTGTGTGTGTGTAATAATAATAATAATAATAATAATAATAATAATAACAATAATAATAATAATGATAATAATAATAATATTAAGAAGAACAACAAGAACAAGAATAAGAACAAGAACAAGAAGAACAAGAACAAGAATAAGATGATGGTGATAATGAAGACACACATATATAGAAGACATACTAAAACCTCCCTTAAAAGACATACGTTTTCTCTAATTACGTCACTTATTTAAGAAACATAAGGTCGAGCATCCTACAAATTTACTTACACGTAAAAATTATAAATATAGCTCTTTCTCTGACTTCTCTCACTTAAACATAATAATTAGTAGTATTAAACATCACAGAATAGTAGACTTAAATAGTATATACAAGTGAAACTATAAAAAACTCGTATAATAGCAATAAACAGGAATAACGAAGTACAGTCTAGTGTCCCTTAAAATATATACGTTTTCTCTAATTACGTCACGCCTTTAAGAAACAAAGTCGAGAATCTTTGCAATTACGTTTACAAAATGGACCATATTGACATTACACGCATAACTACTATTACTAATACTATTACTACAACTACTACTACTACTACTTACAGCCACTACTATCACCAAAATAGTTGTACCACGTAACTTTCAGGTCTCCTTGTTGACCGATAGTCCAACACACTACAAGGGCAGCCTGATAGTCCAAGAAGTCACCACATACGTGTGACCATTCACTACTCCTGCTACTACTGCCATGCTGGTGGTGGTGGTGGTGGTGGTGGTGGTTGTTGATGCAAATCTGATGGAGAATAAAGATAATAGTAGGTAATAGTAGTAGTAGTAGTAGTAGTAGTAGTAGTAGTAGCAGCAGCGTTAATAGTAGTAGTAGTAATAGTAGTTTCAAGACGCTTATTCATCAATTTTTGACTACTGCTTTGACCCTTTTTTGGGACTGGCATTTCAGTGGGCATTTTCTTTTATTGGATTTTTGTTGCCCTTAGCCAGTGTCCCTCCGACATAAAAAAAAAAAAGTAGTAGTAGTAGTAGTTAGGTGTGGAGGAGGAGAGAGAGAGAGAGAGAGAGAGAGAGAGAGAGAGAGAGAGAGAGAGAGAGAGAGAGAGAGAGAGAGAGAGAGGCAGACAAACAAGTGATTATCTTTTTCCGCTCTCTCTCTCTCTCTCTCTCTCTCTCTCTCTCCCTTCCTCTCGCTTTATCTAGCTCTCTCTTTCTCTCTCTCTCTCTCTCTTCCACCCCTTCCTCTCGCTTTATCTCTCTCTCTTTCTCTCTCTCTGTCTCTCTCTCTGTCTCTCTCTCTCTCTCTCTCTCTCTCTCTCTCTCTGCTTCCAGAATAAAAAATAAGACATGTTTTCCTTTGTTTAGTGTTGCCTGTGTTGTGCCCGAAAGTGGTGTTGTAAATTTTTTGTACGCTGTACCTGTAATCATTCAGTGACCGCCCTGTGCGTGTGTTGCCGCGTCAGGAAAGGAGTGTTGCGTCTCCAGGTGAGTACTCCTCCTGCACAAACACACACACGCACCGCCACTGGCCACTCGTTTAGCAGTTAGGCTCTCTGTAAGTGCCACAGGAAGAGGCGTGCCTCACTCAAATTCAAGAAAGCGACGCTTAGAAAACACAGCGAAAACACTGCCATCACCACCGCCACCAAATAATGATTTGATTCTGCCTGCCATTACTTTCTACAACTATAATTTAAAAATGGTTCTTTAGCATATAATAGCAAAAGAAAGTTCAAGGTATTTATGTTTATGTATTTTCTTTGTTACTAGTTTGCTCTTTTATTATAAAAATATTGTCAAATTTACTGATAATTACTTCTATAATTATAATCACCTATATTATTTGTGTGTTGCCAGTCAGTGCCGAGTGAATCACCCGAACTTCATCGTCTTTCTGCCAGGGAGCTTCGGCTCGGCAGAATATGCCTTATGAATTTTCATATTTGTACTAAACCTTATAAAACCTTATAAAAACCTTAAACCACCATCGCCACCAACACCACCGCCACCACCGCTACCACTACCACTACTTCTTCTTCTTCTTCTTTTTCTTTTCTTTTCTTTTCTTTTCTTTTCTTCTTCTTCTTCGTTGGCTTTCTTTTAAAATGCTTTTTTCCCTTCCTCTTTTTTCCAAATTTTATTCTTATAAATGTCTTGCTTTTGGTCTTCTTCCCTTCCTCTTCCTTTTTCTCTTCGTCGGCATTCTTCTAAATGACTTCTTTTTCTGCTTGTCTTCCTCTTCTTCATAGACCTTTTCCTGATAAATATCTCCTTTTGGCCTTTTCTCCTGACTCTTCCCTTTAGGCTTTCTCTTTACAAATGTCCTTTTTAGGAGGAGGTTAAGAATGGTGCTTCTCTTACTATTCCTCTTGTTTTTCGTCGGCTTTCTCATAACTGTCTCTTAATTTTATTGTCTTCTTTCCCTTCTTCTTCTTCTTAGGCTTTATCATTTTAACTTTTTTGAAGAGAGGTGCTGACCAAGGGCAATATGATTTATGAAAAAAAAAAAAAGGCCCATTTAGATGCTTGTTCCTAAAAAAAAAAAAAGATATCAAAAGATTGGGCCAAAAGGATTATCAAAAGCTGGAGAAGTGTCTTGAGACCTCCCTCCTGAAGCAATGCAAATCATAGGAAGGAGGAAATACAGAAGCAGGTTAGGAGTTCACATATATATATATATATATATATATATATATATATATATATATATATATATATATATATATATATATATATATATATATATATATATATATATATATATATATATATATATATAAAGGCCCACTGAGGTGCCAGTCTCCAGAGTCAAAAGCGGTCGTCAAAAATTAAAGGCTAGGTGTCTTGAAACCTTATTTACTGTCCTCTTTTCTGTTTCTCTTCTATCACTCCTCATTTAGGTAACGATGAAGACCAAGACGGTTTTCAGTAATACTTTAGACTTTCAGGGTGCTTGAGATTGATTCCTTGACTGACTGACTGACGGATGTAAGCCACAGCAACATGGGAGTCTAATTGCTAGAGAGAGAGAAAATAAATGAATAAAAAGGTCTGTTTACACGCACACAAAGGAGGATGTCAGGCAGTGAGTGTGAATATAAACACTACCACCGCCACCACCACCACCACCACCATGACCTCCATCACCACTACTACTACTACTACCACCACCACCATCACCACCACCATGACCTCCATCACCACTACTACTACTACTACCATCACCACCACCACCATGACCTCCATCACCACTACTACTACTACTACTACTACCACCACCACCACCACCACCACCACCATGACCTCCATCACCACTACTACTACCATCACCACCACCACCACCACCATGACCGCCATCACCACTACTACTACCACCACCACCACCACCATGACCTCCATCACCACTACTACTACTACTCCCGCTACCACCACCACAACAGCAATAACAACAACAACAACAACAGTCACATTAGTTACATTATGTTATTCCTCTTGTCAACTTTTTAAATATTCGCTCAATTTTCCGTGTGTTATGAATCGACAAATGGAAATAAATAACCAAACTCACTCTCTCTCTCTCTCTCTCTCTCT
>NW_026973713.1:370000-375000 GCF_035594125.1 Scylla paramamosain
TGGAAATAAGACCAGAGGAGAAGGAGGAGGGAGAAGAAGAAGAAGAGTGTAAAACACGACGGAGGAAAGAAAGAGAAAACGAAGGAGGTACAGAAATACAAAGCTTGAGGGAGGTTATTGGGAGACTAACGTTAAGTGGAGTGGAGGAAGAGTACAACAAAGTGAAAACAAAGACGGACACAGAGAATGCGGGAAACAAAGAGATACACAAATTTCTGGACGAATACCACGAAGAAAAACTAAAAGGAAACTGACAGCGAAGGAAAAAAAAAAAACACATACAAATTTTTCTTCGAACAGTAAGAAATAAGTGAAAAAAAAAGAAGCTGAAAATGAAAAACACAAAAGGGGACAGAAATATTTTGAAGAAAGGATAGGGAGAAAAAGAAAAAAACTGACAACAAAGAAAAGAAGGAAAGAGAGCCAGAAAACTATGAACAAAGAACGGGAAAAAGCAAAAAGAAAGAAAAAAAAGAACGAAAGAGAGAAAAAGATTAAATAAAGAAAACCACAAAGTACAAAATAGGAAGAAACACACAAGTTTACGACGAATTAGCGAGTGATTAGTAACATAAAGTGGTCGTGAGAAAGAGTTACGAGTTACGACTTTGTAGTTGGAAGTTCGGGGAAGAAGAAAGGACGAACAGTGGAAGAGTGAAGTGTTTTGTAAGCAAGAACAGATTCCACGAAGTTTCCAGCGAACAGAACGGACCGAAAACTCCTTCAGAAGTTGGTATCATTAGGTTTTCTCGGCTCGTAGTGAGACATTTGCAGCGCCTGTTGTGGTCTGGGAGTCGCAAATCCAAGGAGGGAACGGCGGGAGGGAGGACGAAAAGGAAAGATGTAAGGATAGGATAGAGAGAAGGAAGGGAAGAAAAGGGGGAGGGAGGGACGTAAAGGAAAGAAGGGAAGAAGGAAGGAAGAAAGAGAATGATGAAGGAGGGACGGAAGGAAGGGGAAGGAAGGACAGGAAGCAGGGAGAGAAGAGAAGGAGAGAGGGAAGAAAGAGAGGGAAGGGAGGGAGAGAAGGGAGAACGTACAGGAAGATTCAGGGATAGGAGGGAGGGAAGATGGTGAGACGGAGAGAGGAGAAGGAAGGAGGAAAGAAAAGGAGGTAATCTACAAAGAGATACCAGACATGTGCAAAAGAAAAAAAGAAAGAATGAAAAATATGAAAATTAAAGAAATATGATAAAGAGGGATTGAAAGAGAAAAAAATAAAGGAAAGGAGGACTGAAGGAGAGAGAAAATGTAGAGCAAAAGCAGTGAAGGAGATAGAAAGAAAGTGAATGAGAATTGTAGAATGTGAGACAAAAGATCAGAAAACGAAAGGTGAGTCAATGGTATATATAAGAGAGAGAGAGAGAGAGAGAGAGAGAGAGAGAGAGAGAGAGAGAGAGAGAGAGAGAGAGAGAGAGAGAGAGAGAGAGAGAGAGAGAGAGAGCACTAAGTTAATCAACAGGGAAGCAGACAAACGAAAGAGAACGAGAAAAAGATAAAGAAAAATCTACCAATCTTTTCCTCCACCTACTTACGGTTCTCTTCCCTCCTTCCTCCCACATCACCCTTTCTCTCCTTGCTCCTCCATCTCTCTCTCTTCCTCTCCTTCTTCGTCCTCCATCATCCCTTCCTCCTCCTTCCTTCAGCAGTGGAAGAGAATAACAAACATATTTTTTACTCCTACCTCTCCCCTTCTCCCTCCTCGCTCCCTTAAGCACTTCCCTCTCTCTCTCACACCCCCCATCTTTCCCCTCTCCTCCCACCCGTATCAGTACTCTCGTGGTCATATCTAGGGTTTCCTAAGGTGGGGGCGCCGCTCCCTGAATGATGAGGCAGCCGTGTTGTGTCGAAGAGGAGGAAGAGGAGGAGGAGGAGGAGGAGAGGGAAGAGAGGAAGAGGAGGAGGAGGAGGAGGAGGAGGAGGAGGAGGGAGAAAAGTAGGTGCAAGGAAGCGTGATGGCGTGCAAGAAATCATAATAAGATGGAAAACAGCAATCTCTCTCTCTCTCTCTCTCTCTCTCTCTCTCTCTCTCTCTCTCTCTCTCTCTCTCTCTCTCTCTCTCTCTCTCTCTCTTTTCTGATGCGAATTTTTCTTTTCTGCTGCTAATTTTTCTTATGCTATTTGTAGTAGCAGCAGTAGTAGTAGTAGTAGTAGTAGTAGTAGTAGTAGTAGTAGTAGTAGTAGTAGTAGTAGTGGTGGTGGTAGTGGTAGTGGCGGTAGTAGTAGTAGTAAAAGTAGTAGTAGTAGTGAAAGTAGTAGTAGTAGTAGTAGTAGTAGTAGTAGTAGTAGTAGTAGTAGTAGTAGTAGTAGTAGGAGTGCTAGTAGTAGTAGTAGTAGTAGTAGTAGTAGTAGTAGTAGTAGTAGTAGTAGTAGTAGTAGTAGTAGTAGTAGTAGTAGTAAGAGTAGTAGTAATTGTTGTTGCTTTTGTTTTTATATAGGAGGGGTACCAGTTATTGTTGTTGATGTTATTGTTGTTGTTGCTTTTGTTGTTGTCGTTTGTGATGGTGAAGCCGTTTTGATAATCACGACAACATGTAATAATAACAATAATGAATAACAAAAATAGCAATAACGATAATATTACGAATGGAATGAAAACATGAACCAAAAAAGAAAAAAACAGGAAGAACTGAAGAAAAAGAAAGAAGTTTTAAAAATGTTCGTCCCAGCATAATAATAATACATTCCTTCTTTTTCCTTACGCGTCAAGTTAGAAGGAGAGGAGGAGAGGATGCAGGAGGGAGGAAGATAAGAATGTGTGAAGGAGGGAAGGAAAGGAGATAAACATATGAAGGATGGGCGGAGGGAGGGAGATAAGGACAGGAGGGAAGGAAGGGAAGACAGAATATGAAGATGTGTGAAAGAGAGGGAAAGAGGTGTAGAAAAGAGAAAGGAGGGGGAAAGGAGGGGAGAGGCTGTAAAGATATGTGAAGGGAGGAAATGAGAGGTAAGAAGAGAGAGAGAGAGAGAGAGAGAGAGAGAGAGAGAGAGAGAGAGAGAGAGAGAGAGAGAGAGAGAGAGAGAGAGAGAGAGAGAGAGAGAGAGAGAGAGAGAGAGAGAGAGAGAGAGAGAGAGAGAGAGAGAGAGAGAGAGAGAGAGAGAGAGAGAGAGAATGCACAAAAAACAAGAGTAGGAAAAGAGAGAGAAGCAAGGAAAGTGAGAATAGGAAAAAAATAGGAAGAATGGCGAAAGATTAGGACGAAGGAAGAGGAGAGAGAGAGAGAGAGAGAGAGAGAGAGAGAGAGAGAGAGAGAGAGAGAGAGAGAGAGAGAGAGAGAGAGAGAGAAATCAGGGGGAAAGAGTAGAGAGAGAGAGAGAGAAAGAGATAGAGAGAGAGTAGGATTTCTACCTCCTACTGTACCATAAGAAGACTCTCCTACAGTCGTCCCTTAGCCCTGATTTCCCAAGGGCTGGCTGTGCAAGTGAGGGGGGAGGGGGTTAAGGACTGGGAAGACCTCACTGGGGGTCTGGATACGATAGGATAGGGCTGAATAGGATTGGATTGGATTAAAATTAGATCAGGTCGAGGGATGATATGTGAGAGAGAGATTAGGTGAACATGGAGAACGTAAAAAATTAGGGAAGTTGCTTCAAGTTCTTAGGTCTTCACGTGGCAGTGTCTGTATGGAGGTACTTTACATATTTTCACCCGTCATCCGTATGTGTACTTTTGTCTAATCTTATTTTGTCTAATTTGTCTAATCTTTTGTCAACTTCGTCTAGTCTTTTCTCTAATCTGTCTATTATTTTGTCTAATTGTCTAATCCTCTTTTGTTTAATCTCTTTATTTTTTTTTGTTTAGTCTGTTTAATCTCCTTTTGTCTAATCTGTCTAATCGTCTTTTGTTTAATTTGTCTATTTTTTGTGTAATCTGCCTAATCTTTTTTTTGTCTAATCTTCTTTTGTCTAATTTATCTAATTATTTTCTGTCTCATCTGTCTGTTCTTCTTATGTCTGATCTGTCTAATTCTCTTTTGTCTGATTTCTCTAATCTTTTGTCTAATCTATCTAATCTTTTGTTTTATCTGTTTTATTTGTTGTTTTATGTTTGTTCTTTTATTTTACTTGTCAAATCTTTTGTTCACTCTGTCTAATTTTTGTTTTGTTTAATTTCCCTATTTTTGTTTAATCTATCTAATCTTTTTTCTTCTAGTTTGTCTATATAATCTTCCCTCAATACGCTTCCCTTATCATTACAACTACGCACTTTTACTACAACACACTCTTACTACAACACACTCTTACTGCAAATCACTCTTACCACAACACACTCTTACTACAACACGCTCTTACTACAACACACTTACAACAACTGATCTCTCTAGTGCACGCTTCCACATAAATGCTAAAGGACAAAGAAAAAAAAACAACATTACACCAAGCAACAAAACTATAACATTTTACCAATACGTTTTCCTTATTCGCTTCTCTTAATGCAACTCTTCTATACCAGATCTTCTTTGTTCGAACAGAAGCCACAGGGAGAAAAACTACCAATAATTCGTCTCCACTACACCAAGCAACAAAACTACACCATTCTTCCATTATGGCTTCTCTTATGTCATTTTTTCTACAACATTCGTCTGCTGTACTTAAAAAATAAATAAATAAATAAATAGCAGGTTCTGGGAGATCGTGTTAAGTATTTAGAGAAAGAGGGAGAAAGAAAATAAGTCTCCATTACACCAAGCAAAAACACTATATCATTCTGCCAAAACATTTTCCTTATGGCTTCCCTTACGCAATCTTTTTATACCATTCGTCTACTGCACGTAAAAAGAAGCAGGTTTTGGGAGATCGTTTTAAATATTTAGAGGACGAGGCCTTGGCGGTGTGTGGCCTTTGTTTACACTAGCCGCGGTACCAGGGAGGGTGTAGGTTAGTAGTAAAGTGCAGGAGGTAATACAATGGATGTGTAGTACTGTACATTAACGGTAAATTTAGTCGCTATCTAGGGCAGGCCAGCGTGGTTAGGTTAATGATACAAAATGGACGGATAT
>NW_026973713.1:385000-392500 GCF_035594125.1 Scylla paramamosain
TCGGAACAGAGGAGTTCAAGAAGGAGTACATAGGAGAAAAGGTGAAGGAGTGGATACATGAGGTGGAAGTCCTGTCTGACATGGCCAGGACTGAGCCTCATGCAGCCTACTCCGCCTACACCCACGGCTTGCAGCATCGATGGAGATTCGCCATGCGCACCATCCCAGGCATCAGCCCTCTCCTTGCACCACTGGAGGTCTCGATAAGGAACACCTTCCTCCCAGCGTTACTGAGATACCACACCCATCGGAGATGGGGAAAAGGGCGCTGCTCGAACTTCCACCAAGACTGGGCGGGATGGGAATCACCTCCCTGAGAAGTTGGCGACTGTGGAGAACCTCAACTCCCTCAAGCTCACCAGGTCCCTCACAGAGAAGATCATTGCTCAGGACGCACATGGTGAAATAGCCCAAAGTGCAGTCACTGAGCAAGGACGAATTATATCTAGAGATAGGCAACAACATCAACGAAAACTGTCTCGAAGACCTGATAAACATCCTGCCTGCAACCACAGTGAGAAAAAATCCTCACTGCACAGGAAACGGGAGCCTCTAACTGGCTAACGTCACTGCCCATCAGAGCGAAGGGCTTCAGCCTCAACAAACAAGAATTTGTCGACGCCATTGCTCTGAGGTACGGCTGGCCGATGGAAGGACTCCCCAGTACTTGTGTGTGTGGCTCCCCCAATGACGTCAACCACACCATGACGTGGCAAAAAGGGGGGATTCGTATGTATCAGGCACGATGAGGTGAGAGATCTGACCGCCAGCATGCTCAGGGAGGTGTGCCACGATGTCTCCACTGAACCGACCCTCCTGCCGCTAGACGGCGAGCACCTGCGCTACAGAACAGCCAACACCACCAACGAGGCTCGAGTCGACGTCAGTGCACGAGGGTTCTGGACAAGGGGACAGAAAGCATTCATGGACATACGGATCTTTGACCCGATGGCCGCCTGTCACCACGAACTCTCCCTGGAGGCCGCCCACCGCAAGAATGAGCAGGAGAAGATCCGAGCGTATGGGGAGAGAATCCAACACGTTGACCAGGGCAGCTTCACACCTCTGGTCTTCACCACATCTGGCGGGATGGGCTCCAAGGCTCAGTGCTTCTACTCAAGACTAGCCGACCTAATGGCAGAAAAGAAGCACCAGCCAAGGAGCCATGTCGTCGCATGGATGAGGTGCCGTCTCTCATTCTCCCTCCTCAGATCTGTCCTCCTGTGTCTCAGGGGGACAAGGCATTCCACTCCCATACCTGCAGACTTAGGAGGCCTCGACTGCGAGGCTACAGTGGTGGAGAGTGGCATAAGAGTAGATAGAGTAGAGGTAGAATGAATTTATAGTTAACAACTAATGTCGTATATTATAGAGTATTAGATATGGTTGGATGCCACAGTCATTAGCGGGAGCTGGGGCTAATGACCTCCAAGTAATGGAGCCCCTAATTGACATATCAATAAACATGGGGTGGAGGTATTATTCTTTGTAGTAGTAGTAAGAAGTAGTAGTAGTAGTAGTTATAGCAGTAATAGTAGTAGTAGCAGTGATAATCGTAGTAGAAGTAGCAGCAATACTCGTAATAGTATTAGTAGTAGTAGTAGTAGTAGCAGTGATAATCGTAGTAGTAGTAGAAGTAGCAGTAATACTCGTAATAGTATTAGTAGTAGTAGTAGCAGTGATAATCGTAGTAGTAGTAGAAGTAGCAGTAATACTCGTAATAGTATTAGTAGTAGCAGTATTAGTAGTAGTAGTAGCAGGCCATGGCGGCAGAAAAGAGTGTCCTTTGTGTGAGTTTGTTTTTCCTTTGTAGTGAAAGAGGAAAGAGTGTTGCGGTAAGTAACAGGTGATGGTGTTGGTGACAATGCACACTCATGTTGGCAGCCACACACACACAATTTTGAAGGAGGGAAACAGACAACAGTGGGTGACGGCAAGCAGCCTTAGCGGGTCGCGTGACGTTGCTGCGAGCGTGGCGGAGAGGGAGATGACAGGAAGCAAGGGGCAGGTGGAGGAGGAGGAGGGAGGAGGTGACGACAACAACTACTATTACTACTACTATTACTACTGCTACTACTACTACTACTACTACTACTATTTCTACCACAGTTACTACTATTTTCTGCTACTGCTACTGGTGCTGCTGCTGCTCCTCCTCCTCCTCGCTCCTCCTCCTCCTCCTCCTACTACTACTACTACTACTACTACTAATAATAATAATAATAATAATAGATTTACTACTATTAGGAGGAGGATACACGGGTGGAGGATGGAGAGAGAGAGAGAGAGAGAGAGAGAGAGAGAGAGAGAGAGAGAGAGAGAGAGAGAGAGAGAGAGAGAGACGAGAGAGAGCAGGCAAACAAGTGTGTGTGTGTGTGTGTGTGTGTGTGTGTGTTATAACAAGACAAGTGGCATTAAAAAGCACGTAATTTACTGACAAGCATTGCACGACAACATTACTGCGGTGATTAAAAGTACTCCTGTAAAATGCAACGTGGCATCATACAAGCCAGGCAGGAGGGCAGCGAGGCCCAGCGACCTTGAAAACAGCTGACTGACTCACAAGAGAGAGAGAGAGTGCACTGTAAGATTTTTTATTTATTTCTGTGAATAAATTACGGTATCCATGAATAGTATTTTTATCTGTAATCCTACACACACACACACACACACACACACACACACACACACACACACACACACACACTAATAATAATAATGATAATAATAATAATAATAATAATAATAATAATAATAATAATAATAATAATAATAATACATAAATAAATAAAATAAAAATACTAAAAAAATATGAATCAAGGAATGACGGTAAAGCGGACAGGGAGGCTTGCAAGGAAGTAGTAGTTGTAGTAGTAGTAGTAGTAGTAGTAGTAGTAGTAGTAGTAGTAGTAGTAGTAGTAGTAGTAATAGTCAAAATAGTAGTAAGAGTAGTCGTAACAATAATAATAATAGTCGTAGTAGTACTAGTAGTAGTAGTTGTAACAGTTATCGAAATAGTAGTAGTAGTAGTAGTAGTAGTAGAACTAATATTAGTATTAGTAGTAGAAGTAGAAGTAGAACGAGTATTAGTATTAGTAGTATTAGTAGTAGTAGCAGCAGTAGTAACAGAAGTAATTGTAGTGGCACTGGTAATTGTAGTAGTAGTAGTAGTAGTAGTAGCATTTAGGTAGAGCGAGTGTGAGGTGCGGTTCACACCAGCCAGTCACTGTCACCGCCGTCCGTGACGTCATGAGTGAGGGGGAGGGAGCGAGGAGAGCAGCTCCTGTGTGGGCGGCGGAAAAGGGAAAGGAGCGTGAGGCGGGTGGGGACCAGAAGGAGTGGATGGTGGGTGGGGGGGCGGGAAGGGGAGGATGGCAGGCGGGGAGCTGGAAGGAGTGGGTTGCTGGTAGGGGCCTGGCAGGAGTGGGTGGCGAATGCCGGTTAGGAAGGAGTGGGTTGAAGGGAGGGGAGGAAGGAGTGGGAGGGGGTAAGAGCAGGAAGGCGTGCTGGCAGGTAGTGGCCGTGAAGGGGCTGCTGGCTGGTGGGCGGCCAGTAGCTGCTGCTGGGGGAAGTGGGAAGGAGTGGCTGGCGGGTGGTGGGGAGGGAGAGATTGGGGTGATAGGAGGCGTCTCGGACTTACACAACAAGATGGCGTCCTGTCTGAGATGGTGGCAAGTGTAGTTTCCCGGCCAGTGGCATTATGGGTCTTATAAAACAGGGGGGAGATCTTTCTGTACACAACATGCACTTGTACACAACACACGTGTGGGCTGTACACCTGGCGGCTACTCAACACACCTGGTACACTACTGGTAGCACACTTCAGGGAGGGCTTGGCCAATCCTGGTTATCTTGACCACCACTAAGTCTATGAGGAGGAACACAATGCGATACACACGCGCACCACACAAGGTACGCCGCCACACTG
The DNA here is from genome assembly GCF_035594125.1 of Scylla paramamosain. Classification (NCBI taxonomy): domain Eukaryota; kingdom Metazoa; phylum Arthropoda; class Malacostraca; order Decapoda; family Portunidae; genus Scylla; species Scylla paramamosain. Next base: position 388,929 of record NW_026973713.1, read on the forward strand.
GCTGCAGGCTGAGCGGCGTCCCTTTGGCTCAGTGTTTCGAGGCCGTTCGGTACTTGAGCGACACACAAAAGTCTATTTAATATACAGGGACTTGTTCAACCAACGAACACACTCATATCCACCAAAAAAATAAATAAAAATAAATAAAATAAAATAAATAAATAAATAAATAAAATTAATTAAATAATTAAATTATACTAAATTATTAAAATTACTATTGCTTCTACTCTTACTACTACTATTACTGCTACTACTACTACTATTGTGTGTGTGTGATATTATTGATAGCAATCATAATAACAATATAACAACAATAACTACTACTACTACTATTATTACTACTATTACTACTACTATTACACAATATAAATGCTACTACTGCAGCTGTTTTTGCAACAATTCTTAAGGCATTAATATTAATATTCACATAGTAGTAGCAACAGTAGTAGTAGTAGTAGTAGTAGTAGTAGTAGTAGTAGTAGTAGTAGTAGTTGTAGTAGTAGTAGTAGTAGTAGTAGTAGTGAGAAATCATGAATACTACCTCTACCACTACCACTACTACAACTACTACTACTACTACTACTACACAGGCATACTTATGAAGGTCGTGAACAGTTCCATCTGGTACAAAGTTAGCTGTGATGCGAGCAATGGCGCGTCACCTTGGTGGATCCCTGTCAAAGTGTCTTCTGAATTGTCTTTGCACTTCTTTTGACATTTTCGTGCCTCCAGTAACACTTTATGACATGTTCTTTCTTCAAAGCTTAGTCTTACTTCTGCCTTTATTATTTTGGCCAACTGTTTCTGAAAAAAAAAAAAAGAATTATAGCGAGTCAAACAGTGAGTACATTTTTGGATGACTCTCTCTCTCTCTCTCTCTCTCTCTCTCTCTCTCTCTCTCTCTCTCTCTCTCTCTCTCTCTCTCTCTCTCTCTCTCTCTCTCTCTCTCTCTGTCTCTGTTTATACAGATAGATACAGATAGATAGATGTGCACAGGTACAGACTTGTGCTTGTGGAGTATAAATGTAAGAGCATGAAGCACAGTGTGTCTCTCCCCACAGGCACCTCCCGCCTCGCGCCTTCCTTCCTCCCGTCTCCCGGAGTGTACACACTTGCACTCTTGAGGTGAGTACACTTACTCTTTCCTTTCCTTGTAATTGTTTTCACTGTGTTTTCTACTGCACACACTCAGAAAGTAGAAAATGAGGCACTAACGAGGCAAGACTATATACCACAAAGACTGGACACAATCTGTCTATCTACCTGTCTACCTATCTGTCTCTGTCTGTCTGCATCCACATCTGTCCGCCTGTCTATATCCTCACCGGAACAGAGGGCGGAGCTTACGGTTTAGGAAGCTCTCTGTTCAACTGATTTTTGGGTCTGTGTCGAGTTGATTACTGTTTGAGAAATGTGTGGGTTTTGGAGCCTTTTGTGTGAAACATCTATATACTTAATAGGGAGGCAAATATTGAAACATGTCATGAACTTTATCGAGGAGTCTTTTCAAGCTGGAGTCCACGTCCTGTCAAACGAGGGGAGACCACTCCACTGTGTACTGGTGGGCATCTTTTCCGCCAAAGAAATCATTGCCAAAAATGCATACGGTCCACGCACGCACGCACGAACGCACAAACAAACACACACACACACACACACACACACACACACACACACACACACACACACACACACACACACACACACACACACACATATGTTTAAATGTCTCTCAAACAGCTGGCATTTTAAAAAGAATTGTGGGTAATGTAACAAGTGAAGCAGTGGGTGACACGCAGTGTACTTCACGCTGCCCACATCTCATGCACTGCCTTCCTACATGGGCATCTACATGGCCGTCTTTTTAACAAAAGCAACAAGACGGCAAAATAAAATTCTTCGCTGTACATTTTCCGTAAAGAGTCTGCATCCAAAAGCTTCCTCAGCCTTCACTATTTGCAGGCTTCCCTTCATTCATAAGTACTTCACATTGTTATTAATACATCAAAATCTTGGACATAATGCAATTTTCAAATTGGCAGAAAATGTTTCTCACACGAGAAGTAACAACGTTAACCTTATTTGTGCGATACTGACAACAATATTATTCACAAACAGTGTGACAAGTTGGACCAAAACTGTTGTGAACAGTTTGCCTCTTGATAGACAAAGTTCTTCTTACAACTGATAAAATGTTCAAACAAACAACAGGTTAAAAAGTAACCACTTCATCAACAAAAGCTGTGATTTTGATGCTATTTATTGCAGTCATCGCATTTGTTGCTGTTATCATTATTACTTTTATTATTATTATTATTATTATTATTATTATTATTATTATTATTATGTTGATGATGTTGTTGTTGTTGTTGTTGGTATTTATTGTTGTTGTTGCCCTAGTTACCAGTATTAGTTATTAATTATGTTTATTAATGCTAGTTACTATTATTTGTTACTAATAATATTCTTATTGGTATTATTATTATTATTATTATTGTTGCTGTTGTTGTTGTTGTTGTTGTTGTTGTTGTTGCTGTTGTTGTTGGTGTAGTTATTAGTATTATTGTTATCACTACTCTTGTTGTTATTGTTATTATCATCATTACTTTATTATTATTAAGTTAGTGTGAGACACTTGTATTAGTGTTTATCTTCTCTGTAGCGGCGCGGTACTGCCGCTGTACAATACAATTCATTATGTTGTTGTACATTATAATTTGTTTGCACTCCTGCCCTCTGCTCTACTGTACAATACACCGTCAGAGAGCCTCGGCTCACGTGACTGTGTATTGTATGTACACCTTGAAATACTTTATACAGGTTTGCTTACTTGATTACTTACTTAATTACTTACTTACTTGCACACACACACACACACACACACACACACACACACACACACACACACACACACACACACACACACACACACACACACACACACACACACACACACACACACAGTCAAGTCTTGCCTCGTGTTGTCTTGTCAAATGGTTTGGACACAACACACGTGCCATGCCGTGTGCCATAGTGTCTCTTACTCCCATCCACCTCTTTGTCTTGTCCCCACATCCCGGTGCTCAGGCCGGCCACTTCAAGGCTCAACTCCCTCCCTCCCGCACTGAGCCTTGCAAACCACGTCTCTCCTGCCCTGCTCCTCACTTGGGAAATTTCTTTGCAGGCTGCTGGCGAGAAGAACTGTGTCCCAAGCCCTCCACCATGGCCGCCGCTCCGAAAGTTTGCGTCCGTCGCGCGAAGCTCATCTTCCTGATGGAGAACGCAGGCAAGGACGTCTTGACCTTCGTGTTGAAGCGCGGCGCGCTGAACGCCCCCGCCACGCCGCCAGGCCAGTCCCTCATTGACTACCTTGACAACCTCCCTCAAGGCTCGACAGCCAACTATGGCAGGATGAGTAACAAACAAAAGAAAGCAGCACTGAACCACAGTTCAGTGCTGCTTATCCTCTGACGTGACTACTTTATTCATTATTTTTTGTATCATCAGCGAACTTAGATACTTTACAGGTGAGGTCCTCATCGATATCATTAACGTAAATAAGGAAAAGAACA
>NW_026973713.1:397500-400000 GCF_035594125.1 Scylla paramamosain
TTTCAGTGTACGAGAAATGCTTCTATTTGTATGTAACTCAAAAATAAATAAATAAATAAATAAATATTATTACGTATTGTTATTATTGATTTAAAGCATGAGTAGTAGTGATAGTAGTAGTAGTAGCTATAGGAAAAGAAGAGCGAGAAGAAAAGAACAAGAAGAAGAAAAAGAATAGTAATAATAATAATAATAATAATAATAATAATAATAATAATAATAATAATAATAATAATAATAATAATAATGATGATGATGATGATGACGATGATAATAATAATAAGAAAAAAAAGGAGGAAGAGGAAAATAAAATAAAAGGAAAAATGAGAAGAAGAAGAAGAAGAAGAAGAAGAAGAAGAAGAAGAAGAAGAAGAAGAAGAAGAAGAAGAAGAAGAAGAAGAAGAAGAAGAAGAAGAAGAAGAAGAAGAAGAAGAAGAAGAAGAAGAAGAAGAAGAAGAAGAAGAAGAAGGAAAAAAGTAGTAGTATTTCAAGGGGGAAGAGAAGGAAAATATTATTATTATTATTATTATTATTATTATTATTATTATTATTATTATTATTATCATTATTATCATTAGTAGTAGTAGTAGTAGTAGTAGTAGTAGTAGTAGTAGTAGTAGTAGTAGTAGTAGTAATAGTAGTTGTTGTTGTTGTTGTAGTAGTTGTAATTTTCAATTGCTAGTTAAAGCAGGATGAGGATAAAATAATAGTAGCAGAAAAGAAAGAAGAAAACATCAATAACAGCTAGATAAATCAATCAATCAATCAACTCTCTCTCTCTCTCTCTCTCTCTCTCTCTCTCTCTCTCTCTCTCTCTCTCTCTCTCTCTCTCTCTCTCTCTCTATCAGTGAGTGGATGCCAGCAACTTCCTGATCTATCTGTCTGTGTGCCTGTCTGTCTGTTTGTCTGTCTATCTTTCTATTTATACATTTATTTGTCTTTCTTGCTATTTTATCTTTTCATTTTTTTCCGTTTTTCTGTCTGTCTGTCTGGTAGTCTGTCTGTGTGTTTGTCTGTCTGTATGTATGCATGTACACAAATATGAATATATGTATATCCACCCATCTATCTATATATGTTTTTAATTAAGTGTGTGTAGGTGTTTTTTTTATTTATTTATTTATTTTTTTATGTAGGAAGGACACTGGCCAAGGGCAACAAAAATCTAATAAAAAAAATGCCCACTGAAATGCCAGTCCCATAAAAGGGTCAAAGCAGTGGTCAAAAATTGATGGATAAGTGTCTTGAAACCTCCCTCTTGAAGGAATTCAAGTCATAGGAAGATGAAAATACAGAAGCAGGCAGGGAGTTCCAGAGTTTACCAGAGAAAGGGATGAATGATTGAAAATACTGGTTAACTCTTGCGTTAGAGAGGTGGACAGAATAGGGGTGAGAGAAAGAGGGGAGGCATGCAGTTAGCAAGATCAGAAGAGCAGTTAGCATGAAAATAGCGGTAGAAGACAGCTAGATATGCAACATTGCTGTGGTGAGAGAGAGGCTGAAGACAGTCAGTTGGAGGAGAGGAGTTGATGAGACGAAAAGCTTTTGATTCCACCCTGTCTAGAAGAGCAGTATGAGTGGAACCCCCAGACATGTGAAGCATACTCCATACATGGACGGATAAGGCCCTTGCACAGAGTTAGCAGCTGGGGGGGTGAGAAAAACTGGCGGAGACGTCTCAGAACACTTAACTTCATAGAAGCTGTTTTAGCTAGAGATGAGATGTGAAGTTTCCAGTTCAGATTATAAGTAAAGGACAGACCGAGGATGTTCAGTGTAGAAGAGGGGGACAGTTGAGTGTCATTGAAGAAGAGGGGATAGTTGTCTGGAAGGTTGTGTCGAGTTGATAGATGGAGGAATTGAGTTTTTGAGGCATTGAACAATACCAAGTTTGCTCTGCCCCCATCAGAAATTTTAGAAAGATCAGAAGTCAGGCGTTCTGTGGCTTCCCTGCGTGATATGTTTACCTCCTGAAGGGTTGGACGTCTATGAAAGGACGTGGAAAAGTGCAGGGTGGTATCATCAGCGTAGGAGTGGATAGGACAAGAAGTTTGGTTTAGAAGATCATTAATGAATAATAAGAAGAGAGTGGGTGACAGGACAGAACCCTGAGGAACACCACTGTTAATAGATTTAGGAGAAGAACAGTGACCGTCTACCACAGCAGCAATAGAACGGTCAGAAAGGAAACTTGAGATGAAGTTACAGAGAGAAGGATAGAAACCGTAGGAGGGTAGTTTGGAAATGAAAGCTTTGTGCGAGACTCTATCAAAAGCTTTTGATATGTCCAAGGCAACAGCAAAAGTTTCACCAAAATTTCTAAAAGAGGATGACCAAGACTCAGTAAGGAAAGCCAGAAGATCACCAGTAGAGCGACCTTGACGGAACCCATACCGGCGATCAGATAGAAGGTTGTGAAGTGATATAGATGTTTAAGAATCTTCCTGTTGAGGATAGATTCAAAAACTTTAGATAAGCAGGAAATTAAAGCAATAGGACG
>NW_026973713.1:407500-415000 GCF_035594125.1 Scylla paramamosain
ACTAACCAAGAACAAGAAGAGGCGGCTGGAGAGCCTCGAAGACTGCACCAGCCACGAGAAGACGGTCACTCAAGGCTGTGCAGAGATGAAACATCGGCGCGAGCCGGCGAGAACACAAAAATCAGAGGGACGGGAATGACATCAAAGGCAAGAAAACGATGAGCGTGGAGTGTTTTCATCCGATTATGGACCGCACCAAGAAGAGAAAGAGGCAGAACAAGGACGACGACGAGAAACAGAACAAGAGAAAGAAACAGGACACGGAGGAAACGGAAAACCAGGACAAGAAAAGGAAGAGGCAGGTTAATGACGACGACGAGAAGCAGAACAAGAAGAGGCAGAGGCAGGTTACGGACGATGACGAGAAGCAGGACAAGAAGAGGAAGAGGCTAGACACGGAGGACGACGAGAAGCAGGACAGGAAGAGGAAGAGGCAGGTTAAGGGACGACGACGCGAAGCAGGACAAGAAGAGGAAGAGGCTAGACACGGAGGACGACGAGAAGCAGGACAAGAAGAGGCAGAGGCAGGGTTAAGGACGACGACGCGAAGCAGGACAAGAAGAGGAAGAGGCAGGACGCGGAGGACGACGAGAAGCAGGCAAAGAAGAGCAGGGGGGAGGGCAGGAGAGAACGAAAGAAGGGGGGGAAGATGATGGAGTGCTGTCAATGCATTAAGCACGGCATCAAGAGATGGAAGATGAGAGGGTGGTACAAAGACGACGTGGTGAGGCTGATGGTGGATGCCAAGAGAGTCAGCAAGGAGAGGAACGTGAGCAGGTGGTGCCGTCTTTAATATTGGGAAAGAAAACCTGGTGTCCGCGACCGTGCGCGGCCACCCGTGCCTTGTCCAGCTTGACAGCGGCTCCTCATGCAGCCTCATGAGGCTAACACTGGCCCGGAGGCTGGGAATCGTCACGGGCAAGCAAGAGACGGTAAAGAAATACTTGTTTACCTGGGCTGGCATGCTGGAGTTGGACGTGATCGAGCTGGACGAGGTGGTGGTGATGCTGCGTCGCTACGTGGCGGTCAACACGCGCATGACGGTCATTGTACGCGGGGATGTGAGGAAGCACTACTTGGACCTAATAGTTATGTCCATGAGCCGCCTGCAGGAGGCCGAGGTGCGGCAGGAGTTCCATCCCGACGACAGCAGCATCCTGTTCCTGCGTCACCCAAAAACGTTTGCGGCGGAGACAACCTTTGGACACACAACACAAAACGTTCATGTTTGCCGCACGAGCGTTAGGCATCGAGGAGCCGCTGACGGTGATGGTGAACACTGGTAACGCGTCAACATTCTCTATCACTAAGACTGGTCAGGACAAGATGCTGTGCAGGACAGGCAAATCGACTGTGCTGCCGAAACGAGTCCTGCTGCACTTTGGCAGCGGCACAGACACTCTGCGAAAGATGGACACGATATACATGCGCCACTGGTTTGATTTCGTGTTTGGACGAACGCTGCTGTGTAAATTACAAGCAGCGATAGATTATGATGATTTGTCCATGACCTTGACGCTCAACGGAAAACGATACCGCTTCGACATCCTCACTCACGTCCTCCGTCTGCGTACGCCCAGAGGTGCCGCGTCCTCTCAGCCTCCGCCTTGATTTTATTGATTGATTGATTTTTTTGTTTTGTTTCGATTTGTTATCCATCAGGGAGGTCAGCAGAGGCAAGAAATAGATGAATAAAAATCCCGCTCAAAGAAGATCCCAAAACGAAAATAGGAGCAGTGAATAGAGTAGAAAAAATAGTCTGGCTTAAGGATATAAAACTGTGTTCTTCATTAAAGATATTAGACTAAGAAAATGAAGATTATGGACAGTAAATCAAGGTTATTAAGATAAAGGATAGTAGATTAAGAAAATAGTCTGGATTAAGGATATTAGTTAAGAAAATAGCCTGCATAGGAAAATATTACACTAAGAAATGAAGATTAAGGATAACAAAATAAGGAAAATAAAATAAAAATATCAAATTAATAAAACGGCCTGGATTAAGAATAGTAGACTAAGAAAATAGTCTGGATTGAGGATAGTAGATTAAAAAAGTCTGAGTCAAAAATAGTCTAAATTGAGACTAATGCATTAACAAAAAAATCAGGATTAAGGATGGTAGATCAAGGAAAGAGTCTGAATTAAGAAAAGTAGATTAAGAAAATAAAACTGGATTAGAGATAATAAATCAAGAAAATAGTCTGAATTAAGGATAACAGATTAAGAAAATGGTCTGGATTAAGGAAATTAAGATCAAGGTTGATAGACTAAGAAAACAATCTGGATTAAGGATAGTAGATCAAGTAAATAGTTTGTATTAAGGATAGTAAATTAAGAAAGAGGTCTGGATTAAGAATATTACATTAAGAAGATAGACTGGATGAAGGATATTACTTCAAGAAAGTAGTCTACATTAAGAATAGTAGATGAAGAAAATTGTCTACATTAAGGATAGTAAATAAAAAAATAGTCTGGATTAACGACAGTAGATTAAGTAGATGATCTACTTTGTCTACCGTCTTAAGGATGGCAGATAAAGAAAATAGTACAGATTTAGGAGAGTAAATTAAGAAAATAGACTGGATTGAGGATTATACACTGATTAAGAAAATGTTGTCGTTAAGGATATTATAATTAAGGAATCTACAATTAAGGAGAGTAGATTAAGGACATAATTTGGATTAAGGACAAGTAGATTAAGTAAATAGTCTGGATTAAGGACAATAGTCTGGATTAAGGACACTATATTAAGGAAATAGTCTGGATTAAGGACACTATATTAAGGAAATAGTCTGGATTAAGGACACTATATTAAGGAAATAGTCTGGATTAAGGACACTATATTAAGGAAATAGTCTGGATTAAGGACACTATATTAAGGAAATAGTCTGGATTAAGGACACTATATTAAGGAAATAGTCTGGATTAAGGACACTATATTAAGGAAATAGTCTGGATTAAGGACACTATATTAAGGAAATAGTCTGGATTAAGGACAATGAATTAAGAAAATAATGTGGATTAAGGACATTGAATTAAGAAAATAGTGTGGATTAAGGACAATGAATTAAGAAAATAGTGTGGATTAAGGCCTTAGTGAATTAAGGACACTTGGATGAATGTCATTAGGTTAAGAGCAGAGGTTGCAGCAATGGTTATGTACAAAGCAGTACACAGGTACATCCATGGGACTGAAAAGTTCTGTAAGGTAACACAGGCTGTGCTTGTATAGAGATATATTTATTATATTGTAATCTGATGTATTTATACACAGATATATTTCTATATTGTAATTTGATGTGTGAGTTTGAGACTTGGGTCCATATTGATGTTCGCCGTGTGCTTGTGACCTGATGTTAAATGTGTCTGATTATATATATATATATATATATATATATATATATATATATATATATATATATATATATATATATATATATATATATATATATATATATATATATATATATATATATATATTTATATATATATATATATATATATATGGATGATGCGTTACATAATGACGGAAGTCTTGATAGTGTTCTTGCGAAATATTTTGAAAAAGAATATTTCAGTGTGTGTGTGTGTGTGTGTGTGTGTGTGTGTGTGTGTGTGTGTGTGTGTGTGTGTGTGTGTGTGTGTGTGTGTGTGTGTGTGTGTGTGTGTGTGTGTGTGTGTGTGTGTGTGTGTGTGTTCAGTTTTCCTTTTCTTCTATAATATAATTAATAATAATTAGACAATCAACTTCATTTAGAGTCACTTTAGTAGAGTGTTCGGAAATAAGAGACAATGACCATCACATAACGCTTATCATTTTCTTCAACTTTTTTTTATATTCATTTTCCTCCTTTTTTTTTTTTCTTCAAGTAATTCTTCTTGAACGGTATTCTTTTCTTCACATTATCATCTTCTTCTTCTACTCTTTGTTTTGTGTCCAACCATGACAACAACGGAGGGCAAGCCACGCAATATCATCACTTCCTTCATTGTTTCCACGTATACCTTAAAGACGGAAATAGATAAGGTGCTTTGCCCAAACACGTCAATGCTAAGCCCTTGTGCAACTGTTTGGCACATCTTTCCTTAATTACTAACCACTCTGAGACATCTTTTCCTTCCCCTTCTTTCTGTACATATTGTTAATAAAGAACAAAGCTCCGAAGACTGTTACTCCCCTCATCAACACAAGTCAAAGTCTTCGTCTAACACTGTGGACGCTTATCAAGACTACTCTCTCAAGAGGGAAGCTTCAAGACACTCATCCTCTAATTTTTGACAATCGTTTCTGACTCAGTTTGGGGACCGGCGCCTCAGGGAACATTTTTTTCTTCCTAATTTTGTTGGCCTTGGCAGGTACCCCTCTTAAATGAAAAAAAAAAAAATAAAATAAAAATAAATAAATAAATAAAAAACAAAATGAAATAGAAAGGGAAGAGGGAGATGAAGGGAGGGAGGAAATGTAAGGATGAAGGGAAGGGGGAGAGGAGGGAAGGAATGGGGAGAGAGAGGGAATGGGGAGGGAGGGAAGGGGAAGAGAAAATGGGGAGAGGGAATGGGGAGGGAGGGAGGAGGAGAGAGAGAGGAAGAGAGAGAGTGGAGAGAGAGAGAGAGAGAGAGAGAGAGAGAGAGAGAGAGAGAGAGAGAGAGAGAGAGAGAGAGAGAGAGAGAGAGAGAGAGAGAGAGAGAGAGAGAGAGCGTCATCTGCAGGTTTTGGCCGGCCGAAGCCACCGTTCTCCCCGGTAGTATATATATATATATATATATATATATATATATATATATATATATATATATATATATATTTATATATATATATATATATATATATATATATATATATAAGAACATAAGAACATAAGAAATAAGGGAAGCTGCAAGAAGCGACCAGGCTTACACGTGGCAGTCCCTGTATGAAACACTCCTACCTATTTCCACCTATCATCCCCATCCATAAACTTGTCTAATCTTCTCTTAAAGCTCTCTAGTGTCCTAGCACTAACTACATGATTACTGAGTCCGTTCCACTCATCTACCACTCTATTCGAGAACCAATTTTTTCCTATCTCCTTCCTAAACCTAAATTTTTCAAGCTTGAACCCGTTATTTCTTGTTCTACCCTGGTTGCTGATCCTAAGAATTTTGCTTACATCTCCCTTGTTATAACCCTTATACCACTTAAAGACTTCTATCAGGTCCCCTCTTAACCTACGTCTCTCTAGAGAATGTAAATTTAACCGCTTCAACCTCGCTTCGTAAGGAATACTCCTCATCCCCTGTATCCTTTTAGTCATTCTCCTCTGTACTGATTCTAATAGACCTATATCTTTCCTGTAATGTGGGGACCAGAACTGCACAGCGTAGTCTAGATGAGGTCTGACCAGCGCCAAGTATAACTTTAATATTACTTCCGGCCTTCTACTTTTAACACTCCTAAAAATGAATCCTAGTACCCTATTTGCCTTGTTTCTGGCTTCTATGCATTGTTTCCCTAGACGGAGTTCAGAGCTAACTATAACTCCTAAATCTATATATATATATATATATATATATATGTCTGTCTATTCATCTGTCTTTCTACCTAACTACCTTTCTATCTATCCATCTTTCTATCAAGGCATTTATTTATCTATCTCTATGTATAAATGTGTGTGTGTGTGTGTGTGTGTGTAAGTGTGTGTGTGTGTGTGTGTGTGTGTGTGTGTGTGTGTGTGCGCGCAGGCTGCCAGATTTCTAGACCTAACTGCCTTACATCCAATCCAGTGATCTGCACACACACACACACACACACACACACCAGCGAAGGAGCCAAGGGGGAGAGAGAGAGAGAGAGAGAGAGAGAGAGAGAGAGAGAGAGAGAGAGAGAGAGAGAGAGAGAGAGAGAGAGAGAGAGAGAAATGTCATACGTACATACACGTACGCACGTACGTACGTACACACACACACACACACACACACACACACACACACACACACACACACACACACACCGTCACAAGCATGCGTGCATCTATGGTAAATTTTCACTTTTCACTTCACTCTTTCTCTCTATTCTGGACGAGACTTTTTTTTCCTTGTAGTTTTGCGTCTGTTTTGAATTGATGTACTTGTTGCGAATGATTAGTTTTTACCCCACCCCTCCACTGATCACGCGTTCCCCTCAGATCAACCCTTTCACTGCAACAGAAGCAATGTGTCAACTTCTTTATAAGCATCTACAGGAAACTTAGCGATGAAAAATACATTTTGCAATTTCTTCTCAGTTCCAAGATTGAATGTGGCTGGAGGACAAGTCCAGAACGTGACTGGTAATTAAGGAGAGGAGCACCGAGTGGCAGTCAAAGGGTTAATACAAAACAGACCTAAATCTACCTGAAACAGACAAGTATCACAGCAGCAACACTCACTCGCAGTGTTTCTCCTGAGAGGACTGACCGGATACGTATAACTACCTCACCTGACAAGCTTAAACCAATTAAACCCTAACTACCTTCCCAACCAAAGACTTTCCAACCACATAACACCAAAAACTCTACGTAATCTTGTCAATGTAACGCTCCGGGGAACAAGAGGGTAGCAAGAGCGTAACAACAGTATTAACTGCCTCCAACAACCACCTAACAGCCAATTCGGTAGTTACCTTGTTAATACGTCACCAATATTCCCAGTCTTCCGTTTTCTACAGTACATGGTTGAGATGTTAAATTGTTAAATACGAATAGTATAACAAAAGTGAATACGATAGAAGAAGAAGAAGAAGAAGAAGAAGAAGAAGAAGAAGAAGAAGAAGAAGAAGAAGAAGAAGAAAGAAGAAGAAGAAAGAAGAAGAAGAAGAAGAAGAAGAAGAAGAAGAAGAAGAAGAAGAAGAAGAAGAAGAAGAAGAAGAAGAAGAAGAAGAAGAAGAAGAAGAAGAAGAAGACGAGGAGGAGGATGAGGAGGAGGAGGAGATATTAAAATCAAGAGAGAGAGAGAGAGAGGAGAGAGAGAGAGAGAGAGAGAGAGAGAGAGAGAGAGAGAGAGGAGAGAGAGAGAGAGAGAGAGAGAGAGAGAGTAAAGATGACCACGGGAGAAATCAGTATGGAGACCAGCAGACAGGAAAACACCTTATCTTGTCCTCTATTTTCTCCTTTTATCAAGTGTTCTCTTATTACTGTTTTACAGCCTCGCCTCCCCCACGCGCCTCCAGTACTCACCACACGACCCGCAGCCCTCCTGACGCACGGATGGATGGGAAATATTACGATAATCGCCACCGCGGGACTTCACAACTTACTCTGTACCTCAGGTGACGGGGGGAGGGGGAGGGGGCGGGAACTCAGGGCTGGCAACTTATGCGATTCGTCAATATTATGATAAAACTCAAACTCACGCCGAGTAACTCTGTTGAAATTGACAGGAAATATAGATCAGCAAGTACTCGTATTATTGCTTTGTGTATTGATATTTGTAGGTTTGTTCGGGTTTACCGTTGATTTAGTGTTTTATGAAGCGTAAATTATG